>NC_063150.1:20004855-20307885 GCF_020921035.1 Rhodamnia argentea | reverse complement strand
TCTCCCGCTGTTTCTGATGTGCCCTTGAACATCCCTCAATCCACACAGAATGCAGGCCCGGCTCTTAGTCCTCAGACTGATCGGGTTCCTCAGCCTGATTTGGCTTCAACACAGCCCTCTTGTATGGCAAATGCCTTGGCGCTACTATCTCAAGTCAACCACCCGGCCACGCCTCAATTCCTCCAAGTTGCTGCGGCTGCTTCGTAACATCCACATTTGAGTCTACAAAAAATCGAAAGGTCTATTGATGCTGCATCTAGTTACAAGATCACTCTTGAATCACCACGGTTTGATCTTGTCCCTCCTCCACAACCTTTACCATGTACTAGTGCCCTCAACGCCGATCAGCATCCGGCCTTACATGGCTCTTCTTCCCGGTCTACCTCTATCTATTCTTCATCCTCGGACAAGGAAGACGCTTCTGGAGAACCACAAAGTGATGTGGAGGAGGACTTCCCACTATTGTCTCCGCCACACACGAGATCACGCACAACGGTCTTTGCCCTTCCAAAAACGCATGAAACATCCACAGGGGCAGAGGCTGTAGATGAGCCTATGGAGACGCATGGCCAAGGGGCAGACACCATCCCTACCTCTTCTAAGGCCAACACTCGGAAGCCGAAGAAGAGACTGAACAAAAAGAAACGGTGACCCACTTTTTACAATTGTAAATATGTTTTTTGGTGCCTGGAATATTAGGGGTCTCGTCCACCCACTTCGTCAAGCCGAAATCCGATCTCCGGTTCGGAATCATCGTCTCTCTTGTATCGGGATTTTGGAAACGAAAATTAAAGACTCAAGTTTTACTACCACTTCTCGTGGCTTAATACAGGGATGGAGTTGGGTGGCAAACTATGATTACTCCCCCCTTCGCGGAATTTGGTTCGGATGGGACCCCCGACTGGTTGAGGTATCGGTCCTTTTCACCTCCGAGCAAATAATCCATACACGGGTTGTCTTTAATATGAGGAATCACTCTTGCATCCTCTCGGTTGCATATGGGGGCCACTCTTTCGTCTCACGTCGTTCCTTATGGATTGACCTACGTCGGCTTAGCGATTGTACACAACCGTGGATAGTTGCTGGTGATTTCAACGTGATCCGGGATCACACCGATAGAATGGGGGGATCTAATACATGGATTCCCGCGCTTGATGACTTTGGAGAGTGTCTATCACAAGCGGGCCTGGATGATCTTAGATATGTTGGCCACAGATTCACCCGGGCTACATCCTCGGGCGTGCTTCGTAAACAACGGAAGATTGATCGAGTCCTTATTAATGAGCACTGGAGCCGAACCTTTTCCTTCTCCGAGGCGACTTTTTTGGCTCCCGGGATTTCAGACCATACACCTATGGTTATTAAAATCTTGCCCCCGCCCAATACTAAGAAGCCGTTCAAATTCTTTAACTTTTGGATTACCCATCCTTCCTTTAAAGAAATAGTTTCGCAGGTTTGGGCCACTCGGTTGTATGGTACGCCTATGTTTGTGGTGTGCAACAAACTTAAACTCCTCAAATACCACCTCGCACAACTCAATAGGCATTCTTTCGCTGATATTTCTGAACGTCTTGAACAAGCCAGGATTGACCTCTCTTTGATCCAAGAGGAGTTGGAACGGGATCCCACTAATCAACCGCTGGCGGATCGAGAACTTGAGCATCTCCGCGCCTTTGCGGCCCTTAGACTACAAGAGGAGTCTTTTTTCAAGCAAAAATCAAGAATCAAGTGGCTTCAAGAGGGTGACTCCAACACCAAATACTTTCATCATTTTGTCAATAAGAGGAGACTACACAACCGTATTTTATCGGTAATCGGGTTGGATGGATCAACTTTAACTGAACCTAGTCAGGTGAAAGCCCATATTGTTAACCATTACGAAATGCTCCTCAATGCTAATGTGGATATTATTCAGCCGGCCATTTCTGAGGTTCGTGGGTTTCTTGCTCGTACCTTAGCGGGTGACCAAATGGAGCTCTTGTCAAGGCATGTCACCGAGGAAGAAATCCGAAACACATTATTTTCTTTACCTAAAGGAAAAGCCCCCGGCCCGGACGGTTTCAACGTGGAATTCTATACTTCATCCTGGGATGTCATCGGCCCTTCAATTACCCATGCTATCATGGATTTCTTCAAGATCGGCCGGTTGCTTAAGGAAACAAATGCAACCATTCTTTCCTTAGTGCCAAAGTCTCCTAATGCTCTGGCGATGAATGACTTTCGCCCCATTGCCTGCTGCAATACAATATACAAATGTATTTCCAAACTATTGGCTAATAGGGTGGCTGGCCTCTTACCTTCGCTGATTTCTCCTTCTCGGACGGCCTTCGTTAAAGGAAGAAGAATCACCGACAATATCCTCATTGCTCAGGAACTCTTTGCCGATTTTCACCATCCACACTATAGCTCCGGATGCGCTATCAAGGTGGACTTCTGTAAGGCTTATGATACGGTTAGTTGGGACTTCCTTGAGCTTGTCCTCCGAGCTTTCGGATTCCCGGAGTTTTTCATTGGCCTACTTATGGAGTGTGTTACGACACCCAAATTCTCTATCGCCATCAATGGGGAGCTCAATGGGTTCTTCTCTAGCAGAAGAGGTATTAGGCAAGGCGACCCGCTCTCGCCCTATCTCTTCACCTTGGTAATGGAAGTACTATCCGGGATTCTTCATACCAAGTCGTCTCTCCTTGCCTTCAAGCCTTTTTGGAGATGTAAGCACCTTCGACTATCCCACCTCTTCTTCGCGGACGATGTTTTGTTATTCACCGAAGGACACCTACCATCGATTGAACTCATAAAGGATGGACTTCACTTATTCTCTAGTTGGTCGGGCCTCAACCCGAATCCCAACAAGAGCGAGTTTTACATCTCGGGTGGTTCTCCCATCCTTCATACACAAATTGGTGATTTACTGAACTTTCAACAAGGACACCTTCCGTTCCGGTATTTGGGAGTTCCCATCATCTCCTCTAGGCTATCCAAGACCGATCGCAATAGCTTAGTCAATGCGATTCTCGCTAGGGCACGATCTTGGGCACAACGTTACCTATCTTATGCTGGCCATTTGCAACTTTTGAAATCTGTCTTGCACTCTATTCATACTTACCGGGCTGGTGTATTTACACTTCCCAAATCTGGTTTGAACAAAATTGAAGTCATTTTTCGGCAATTTTTGTGGAAGGGCCCTAATCTTGGAGTTGGCGGGGCTAAGGTCTCTTGGGCCAATATTTGTCTCCCTAAAAAAGAAGGTGGTCTAGGGATACGCAGGCTTATAGATTGTAACAGAGCTTTGACTTTAAAACACATATGGCTTCTTTTCACCGATAAGGAATCGCTCCGGTGTAGATGGATACACTCCAACTTTTTACGCAAATGCAACTTTTGGATAGTCACTACACCTACAATATGCTCGTGGTCTTGGAAGAAAATCCTACAGCTTCGCCATCGGTTTGCCTTGCAGTTTAAATGGAAGCTGGGAAATGGCCATGCAACATCTTTTTGGTTCGATCACCGGCATGACAAAGGTCCTCTTCACAGGTTTTTCATGCCCGGGGACATCTATAGGGCTGGGATTCCGCGCATGATCTCCGTTCGAGATTTCTTTCTCTCAGGCTTCCATCCATCTTCCGTCCTATCAGCCATTCGGCCATGGCTGGATCCGCCACCTACCTTTCTAGAACATAGAGAAGACATCTTCAATTGGGTTGGACACTCGGATGGTACCTTCTCGCTTGCTTCCGCTTGGGCCTATATTAGGCCTAGACGCCAGGTCGTCCATTGGCATACCTTTATTTGGGACAAAGCTTTCGCTCCGAGGGACTCATTCATTATGTGGCTAGCCTCCCACAACCGTCTCCCGACTCAAGTACTACTCTTGCAATACCGACGGATTGATGAAGGTCTATGCGCATTCCGCCGTGCTACCCCGGACTCGGTCGATCACCTATTTTTTGGGTGTTCCATCACCGGTCAACTAGCCGCGACTTGGGCCTCTAATTGTTTGATAGGGTGGAGACTTAGACCTTGGGATGGCTTTATTAGGTGGGCCAAGACGCATTTGGGTAACAAGTCTTTTGCACAAAGGATCGCCCGATTTGCTCTTGGAGCTCTTTGCCATATTATTTGGACCACAAGGAACGAGGTGCTCTTCCACAATAAACAGCTTTTCCCTCCAGCTATGCTCTCCCATCTCACTAAATTGGTTAAGGACAAAGCCGTTTCTTTGGGCCCTATTCGGGACCATCCTCGGAACGAACACATCCAAGTGAAGTGGGGACTATCAACAGCTATCTTTGATGTCCCTTCTTAATACATTAATTACTGTAGGAGGTTTACTTCCTGTATTTTTAATGCTTTTCCCGATATAACTTATGCAGATTTCGGTGCTCAACCTCGGTGGCCTTTCCGAATGTCAGAGTGGAATAGGTGCTCTTCACTGCTACCTTCGCCCGAAGCAATCTTGGAGGTCCCGAACATGGGATGGTCCCCCTTCTCCCTACCCCGCTCCGTCCTACCTCCGTGGTGTCTTGGTTCACTTGCCGGGGGGCCTGTTGTGCCTGCTGGGGTATTTCTCTTCCGGGCGACTAACGCCACGAGTGGTTGCTGGTTGCTGATGCTGGTTGTACTCTTGTACAATCCACCTATGTAAGGGCAACCTTGGTTTTGCTACTTTCCTCGGTCGGCCTCTTTTCCGGTCCTCCACTTCTCCTTTTCTGTTCTTGTTCCCTTCTCTTCTGCTGACTCTCCCGGTTTTTCTTCGCCTCCCTTCCTTTTTGCGAGGCCTCTTGCTGGTCCCCGCTCTCTTTTGTTTCCCTTCTCTCTTTCTTCTACTCTTGCTCCTGGTCCGTGGGGTTATTTTGTTGGCCCCCCGTGTCTTCCTCTTCTACTGTTCCCGTGTCCTTCCCTTCTCGCTTCCCCGCCAGCTGTGGAAGTTACTCTACTCGTGCCTTTCTCCCGAGTCACCCTTTGGCCACTCTTTCTGTGTACTCCTTTTGGTATGGTGACTACCTCTTTTTGCTGCGGTTTGTTTCAGCATTGGCTCTCTATCTCCTGCTGGGTCATGCTAGCCGCCTGTTTGTTCGTGCTTGGGCCCTCATTGGATTGGCCTCTTTGTATCCAGCTCTCCTTTTTGCACGGCTTCGTGCTCTCGCATTGTGGTTTCTTGCCACTTCCCTATTTATATTCTGTGTTCATCCTCCGTGCCTTGCTCTGTCTATGGCCGGTTTGTTCTCCCGTATATCTCGGTTATGTGCTCTCTGGAAAAATAATTTTGGAGAGTGGCATTCTGTTTTCCTTTAAAAAAAAAAAAGCAAGAAAGAAAAGAAGGAATAAAGAAGAAGAAGGAAAAAAGAAGCGGAAAAAAAAAACGACAAAGAGAAAAAAAAAATAAGGAAATAATTAAAATAGGCCTATCTCCTCTCTGTCCGGGGCTGGAGGCTACGGTAAGATGTCCTACCACCGAGGAATCTCGGTGTTATGGCTCCTAGTACCGCCTCTCATATTTGTGCTTTGTGGGGAGCTATCCCGGGTTCGGCATGTCGCCTCCTTATTTTGTAGGAATTGCTTCGTTGTACCCGATGCTATAGTTCACCCTATCCCTCTTGTCTCTCCCCTCTCTCCCCTCGTAGGTTGTACCGATTCCCTCGGTTGTACATCCCGGTCTTTTGGTTTTTATGTGGTTGTCCTTTTTAGGGTCTGTCTCTTCTCGGCTCTTTGGACCCGGACTCTTGCAGCTCATTGTTCAGCCATCTACACTCCTTGTGGATAATGAAGATCCTCAACATTGTGGCCGTGACCCAAGTTTGGGCTACTGCAAATGCCTCGCCAAAATCAATCGGGAGTGTGTTGCGGCTCTTCTTGTTCTACTACTGGTCCATCCGGTGATGCTAACTTCCTCGGCTAAACTTACTTGGTATCACATTGGTGGGCTCTACACTGTTATTCCCAAGATGGCTGCTTGTTTGCTGCTGGGTTAATGCTGGTATGTCTTGGTCACGTGGTCTGAGGCTGCTCTTCTAACTTATACCACCCGGCTTGGCATCCCCCGTTGTTCCGATTCTTGTTTCGTGTGTTTGGGCTTTGCATTTTGCTTGGGATCGCCACTGCAATCTCGGTGTTGTTAAACTCCCCCGTTTTTTTGGTTCCCTTCTTTTCTTTTTTCTCTTTTACGTGGCCTCTACGATCTTGCCTCCGGTTGTATTTCCTTATATGTTTCTACCTCGGCCTCCTGTTTGGTTGCTTCGCTTTAGTTGTAGACCGGGTCTCGGTTTTTTCTGCACCCTGTAGTTCCCTCTTGCTGCAGCTCGGTGCTTGCACTCCTACCCACCTTCATGGTGCCCTGAAGTGTCTCCGGTAGCTGCTGCTCTCTTCTCTTCTTGGGTCTCCATGCGTCTCCCTCAACTTACTTTTTGCGTGGATCTTGAAGATGGCCTTTATCCTAGATGCGCCTTCATCCCTTGCACCGAGGCGGTCATTTCATTCAAGCCAAGCAGCTCCCGATCTTGCTGTTGCTTTATGGTCAGTCGTGGGTTATTCATGGAGGTTCCCTTCTCCAGCTGCTCAACGGTCTCCCACCACCATCCAGCTCCTTTTGTTAGTGTTGCTGGGTTTGTGGCTAGTTTTTTAGGCCGATTGTTTGGCCATTCCCGTTCCCGTTGGGCTCTTTTGCCCTTTTGTCATTACTACTCCTTCTTGGTGTATTTTGCAGGCGGATCACCTTTGAACTCCCTAGGTCACATTTCATGACATATAGAGTTCAAGGTTTTTGTGTCCGTTTCTTTTGTACCTAGCTTTTGAAAGATCAATACATACTTACCTTACCAAAAAAAAAAAAAAAATACCCATAATAGTCCATAGCCAGTTGATTGTGGCTATTTCCTTTTTTTTTTTGTTGGATTTTTAAAGAATATTTATGATTTTTTCTTTTGAAAATTTCTATGATTTTTCTACATTTTTTAATCAATTTTCTATTTTCTGATTTTTTTTTATTATTCTAACTTTGAAATTATTAAAAAAATATTTTTTGGACCGGGTCAAACCCGACCCGTGCTTCTCAAGCCATCCGATCACCTTTTTTTTTATTTTTCCAAAAATTCATTTTAAACTCCTAAAATTATTTTTAATATTTTGAAAATCGCTAGATTGCTACACGTAAACATAAATATTTTTAAAGAAAACCTAAATTAATAATTATTTTAAATGAAATAAATGTCCTGGTATAGTCCTAAGGGCTTAGAGAATGTGTAATCAAGGTCTAGGGGCAAATCGAGAAAATTTGGGAGACAATTCACCGGAAGGACAAAATCGTTATTTTCGAAATAACGAGAAGTCAAATTATCCAAATTAGGATTTGGCCGGTTGATTGTAGTCATTTTCTTTTTTTTGGGATTTTTTACTCTTTCTAAAAAAAAAATTCAATTTTTTTCGGAGACAATTTGCCGGAAGGGCAAAATCATCATTTTTTTGAAAAATCGGGGGACAAATACCCACAATAGTCCATAGCCAGTTGATTGTGGCTACTTCCTTTTTTTTTTTTTTTTTTTTGATTTTTAAAGAATTTTTATGAATTTTTTTTTAAAAGTTCTATGATTTTTCTACATTTTTTTTTATCAATTTTCTATTTTCTGATTTTTTTTATTATTCTAACTTTGAAATTATTAAAAAAAATATTTTTTGGACCGGGTCAAACCCAACCCGCGCTTCTCGAGCCATCCGATCACCTTTTTTTATTTTCCAAAAATTCATTTTAAACTCCTAAATTTATTTTTAATATTTTGAAAATCGCTAGATTGCGACACGTAAACATAAATATTTTTAAAGAATACCTAAATTCATAATTATCTTAAAGAATACATAAACATAAATACTTTTTAATATTTTGAAAATCCCCGGATCACGACACGTAATTATTTTTCTCGTTCCTAAAACAGTAAATATTTTTAAAGAATACATAAATTCATAATTATTTTAAAGAATACATAAACATAAATACTTTTAATATTTTGAAAATCGCCAGATCGCGACACGTAATTATTTTTCTCTTCCTAAAACAGTAAATATTTTTATAGAATACCTAAATTTGTAAACATTATCACTATTATCAAAACATTAACAAATAATTAAAACATATTATTAACAACCTATAAGTAACATAGATAATTCAGGTATAAATAATAATCAAATAAATAAATCTATACTTATGAAACTACAAAAAATAATTACAACGAAATTTTCCTCAAACTATCAAGGGAGAGCACGCACCGAATGATGAGCTCAAACTACCAAAAGAAAGCATCGAGTAAGGAGGCAGGCTTTGCTTTTATCTCAAATTCTACAAAATAAAAAATTCATAAATTAATTTAAACATGAAAATATTTACAATAGAATAAAAGCATAGTACTAACAATCTATAATAACATCAATTTACATAAAAATATAATACTTAATTGAAAATTTATTTAATACCGATAAAGGCTCCCGAGGTGAGGGGGATCTCTTTCAACAAGCAAATGAGGCCGACGAACAGAGAGTATCAAGTGAGGAAAAATGAGCAACAAGAACGAAAGGGCTCTGTTTTTTAGGCGAAAGACAGTGCGAGTCGAGGGAGAGGGTTTATGAGTGAGGTGAGAGAGAACCTTTGGCGAGAAGCTTCCGAGGCGAGGGAGAGTGCGAGGCGAGAGAGAGAGAGAGAGAGAGAGAGAGAGAGGGAGAGCAAAGTCGAAAGCACCGCAGTGCCTTCGATCGGGCACCGTAGCGCCCGTGAGCTGGGCGGGGGCCCCCCCTCGCTCGGTAGCACAACTACCGAGCGAGGCCTGCTCGACAGTAAGACTACCAAGCCGCACCTAAATTAATAAAAAAAAATTTAACCTATTTCGATAAAAAAAATTTATTCTATTTTGGAAGAAAGCCCGAGAGAGAGTCCGTTGCCTTTATATACGGGTCTCTCTCTCTTATTCTTGAATGCAACAGACAAAAAACACCTCTCGTTCCCTCTTTTCCGATTGCATGCATTTATTACATTTGACTTCTTGAACTTTCCCACTAGTTTCCACCTTCAAAATATAAAAAGGTTGCAGAATAGAAGTCGATCTGTCCGTCCGTTCGAAGCTCTCTGGAGAGAAGAAGCAAGAAGCAGAAGCAGCAGCAGAGGAGGCACTATTTCCGCTGATACTCTGACCCTCCAGGACTGTCCAGGTTTGCTGCCCTGCTCTGCAGATGATTATTATTATTGTTATCTACACTGGTGTTCTTCAAATCTCTTTCTGGGGCTTCTCAGTTTACGATCGTTTCGATTTGATGGGTCTGCTGTATTCGATTCGATGATCTTTGCTTACCCGTTCACGTTTTGAGATGCTTCTCAAAAAGTGTGAACCATCAGAGATACAGCTAAGAGAACGTGCGACTTCGCGTTTTTTATTTTTTTCAACCTCCGTGGAATATTAACATAGTTTCGATCCTTGAGTTCTGAGGCATCATGAGACGAGAGATCTTTGTCGTGAGAAGTGACTTACAATTCGGGTATTTGATTTTTTTAGGATTTTTCACTGTTTATTCTGTTAATTTTTCGCCTTCTACATCATTCCCCTGTTTTTTTTGTGCTGTTGGTCGGTCGCATCTTCACTCGAGTGTTCTGGAATTGGCTTCGGTTGAAGGGACGTGAAGCAATTTTAGCTCTAGATAAGGCCTTGGGCTTCCGCTCACGATGAAAAAGCTTTGATTTTTATAATTCTGGCTCACTTTTCATGGTTGGTCACGTGGTTATTTGAACCTAGCTTCTGTTTTGGTTGCACATCCTAGGGCCAAGCCGGACAGTAGATCAGGATGACATATGACCCCGTGAACTATGACGTACATCCACCAAACGAAGCACCCATTTTTCCTATTACCAAAAAAATAATTGAACCATTCGAAGTGATAATTGTGGTCTCACTTTGTTGTCCTAGGATTTTTCTTGGATGGTCCAAAGTCCTTTTGTCTCTTCACTTTCAGATGTTCACATGTGATCTGTTTCTTAGCTTAAGGTGAATTCCAGTGGTAGTATTCAGGTTGGTTTTTTGGTCATTCGCAAAAGCTGCAGGGGCACTACTCATGGCGAAGGAACAGTTGCAAGTCCTGAGCGCTCTCGATGTGGCCAAGACACAGTGGTACCATTTCACGGCGATTGTGATCGCCGGCATGGGATTCTTCACCGATGCGTACGACCTCTTCTGCATCTCCCTCGTCACCAAGCTGCTCGGCCGCATCTACTACACCAGGCCGGGCTCGGCCACCCCGGGAAGTCTCCCCTCGAACGTGTCCGCCGCGGCCAATGGCGTCGCCTTCTGCGGCACCCTCACCGGCCAGCTCTTCTTCGGGTGGCTCGGCGACAAGATGGGCCGGAAGCGAGTCTATGGCATGACCCTCATGATCATGGTCCTATGCTCCGTCGCCTCGGGGCTCTCCTTCGGCCACGA
This sequence comes from Rhodamnia argentea, assembly GCF_020921035.1. Lineage (NCBI taxonomy): Eukaryota > Viridiplantae > Streptophyta > Magnoliopsida > Myrtales > Myrtaceae > Rhodamnia > Rhodamnia argentea. Next base: position 20,297,434 of record NC_063150.1, on the reverse strand, counting down.
CCCGAGAGCGGTCGTGGCCACTCTGTGCTTCTTCAGGTTCTGGCTCGGGTTTGGCATCGGCGGGGACTACCCTCTCTCGGCCACGATCATGTCCGAGTACGCCAACAAGAAGACTCGGGGTGCATTCATCGCTGCGGTCTTCGCGATGCAGGGTTTTGGGATTCTGGCGGGCGGAATGGTCGCTATCATAATCTCGGCGGCTTTCAATGCGAAATACCCTGCTCCGGCCTACCAAGATGACCCGGCACACTCCGCCGTGCCTGAGGCGGACTATGTGTGGCGGATCATCCTGATGTTCGGTGCCCTTCCTGCTCTGCTCACTTACTACTGGCGCATGAAGATGCCCGAGACAGCCCGCTACACGGCCCTGGTCGCCAAGAACGCCAAGAAGGCTGCGGCCGACATGTCCAAAGTTCTCCAGGTCGACCTCGAGGCGGAGCAAGAGAAGATGGAGCGCCTGGCCCGGGAGCAGAAGAGCGAGTTCGGCCTCTTCTCAAGGCAGTTCCTCCGCCGCCACGGCCTCCACTTGCTTGGGACGACGAGCACGTGGTTCTTGCTTGACATCGCCTTCTACAGCCAAAACCTATTCCAAAAGGACATCTTCACCGCCATCGGGTGGATCCCCAAGGCGAAGACCATGAACGCGGTTGAGGAAGTATATCATATCGGCCGGGCGCAGACCTTGATTGCCCTGTGCAGCACGGTCCCCGGATACTGGTGCACCGTGGCGTTGATCGACCGGATGGGTAGGTTCGCAATCCAGCTGATGGGCTTCTTCTTTATGACAGTGTTCATGTTCGCCCTCGCGATCCCATACCACCACTGGACGCTGCCCAACAACCGCATCGGGTTCGTGGTCATGTACTCGCTCACCTTCTTCTTCGCCAACTTTGGGCCCAACGCGACCACTTTCGTGGTTCCTGCAGAGATATTCCCAGCGAGGCTTCGGTCGACATGCCATGGGCTATCGGCGGCTGCTGGGAAGGCGGGGGCGATGGTGGGGGCTTTCGGGTTCTTGTACGCGGCGAACGGGATCGGTGTGAGGAAGACACTGATCATACTAGGGGTGATCAACTTTTTGGGCATGGCGTTCACGTTGCTAGTGCCCGAGTCCAAGGGTCGTTCGCTCGAGGAAATGTCTGGCGAGAATGAAGAAGAAAATGAACCCGAGTTGAGGCATCGAGATGGTGAATAAAATTAGAATGGAGCTTGGGTTAAACTAAATAATTAGGTCTCTAATTTGATAGAAGCTAAGAAATTATGTACTTAATGAAGGAACTTGCATGATAGTCAATGTGGTTTTATGAGCTTATGATCAGGAAGTAACATATAATGTATATTTTTGGTAAGTTATATGTGCTCCTTTAAAAGGAAAAATTCGGGCTTGTTATTTTGTGACGTGATACATGTTCAATCTTATCCACCGATCAGGGAATTGACTGTTTCTAAACTAATTTTTACATTCTTGGACTGAAGGCGGGACAACTTCATGTTAATCTAATCGTTGGTCAACAAATTGACTAAAGTTTGAATCTTAAGACATTTAATAGGGAGTTGGTTGAATGGATTGACCAGAGGGACTTCTCCACTGCTTTCAGTTGTTCGTGAGTTTTATCCGAAGACATCAAATACGAGTGTTTAAAGTTGATGATAAGATTTATGTATAATTCTTTCGTGAAATTGAGAGATTATTTCGTAAGGAATTTGGAGCTAAACACTGTGTGCGTTATTGGATGTAATTGGGGTTGGGAAACACCGAGAGTGTTTGAGTGACTCAATTGTGATTTGTAATCTCGGTTGGATCGTTTGTTTTAAGGTGGGATTCGTTGCTGCTCTCTCCATAAACGTAGGTCTCTACGACCGTACATCCGGTGTGTAATTTATTTTCTTATTTTGTTTATTTTATTGTTCGATCGCTTGTTCCTCGTAACAATTGGTATCAGAGCTAGGTTAGCTTGAGTTGAAGTGAATCGATGGCGACAAAAGAAACTAAAGCGAAAGTCGACAGATTTGATGATAATGATTTTAGTTTCTGAAAGATGCAAATTGAGGATTATCTGTATCAATTGAAATTGCATTTACCCTTATTTGGGGGAGAAGCCAGAAGAGATGAAGCAAGCCGATTGAGAATTGTTGGATACACGAGCGATGGGTATTTTCAGTTGACGTTGGCTTGTAACAGAGCATTTAATATCATCAAAGAAAAGACCAATGCTGGTTTGATACAAGCCTATCGGATATGTACGAGAAGCCTTTTACAATCAACAAGATCTATTTGATGCGACGTCTATTTAACTTAAAGATGTGTGAAAGTGCATTGGTTACTAATCATATTAATGAATTCAATGTGATTGTTAGTCAATTGAGTTCAGTTGATATTGACTTTGAATATGACGTATGCACTTTGATTCTATTATCCTCATTGTCCGATAGTTGGAATACTACCGTTATAATTCTTCCGGGTTAACAATTTTGACGTTCAATGGGGTTCGAGATTTAATTCTGAGTGAGGATATCCGTAGAAGAGAATCCGGTGAATCAGTATCTACTTCTTTAGTAGGTGAAAATAGATGAAGAACCGATACTCGTGTTAGCAGAAGTAGTGCAAACATGAATAGACGTAGTCATTCTAGGACTAGTGGTGCTGTCTGTTGGAATTGTGGCAAGATGGGATATTTTAGAATGGATTGTCTTAAGCTGAAAAACGAGAAGGGTAAGAAAATTAGAGCTGAGTCTGTAGATGATGTTGTAGCTATAACTGACCGTAATTCGGATAATGTTGACTTTGTCGTGTCTGTGATTGATGATTTGTCGTTTGATGGATGGATTATAGATTTTTGTTGTTCTTTTCATGATACACCAAATAGGAACTGGTTTTTTACTTATCAATGTATCCATAATAGTAAAGTACAGTTGGGGAACAACGTTGAGTACGATATTGTAGGTGTTGGCAACGTTAGAATTAGAATGCATGATGGTCTTGTGAGGACATTGATTGGAATTAGGCATATTTTAGAGTTGAAGAAAAATCTGATTTCCTTGAGTGCCCTGGATTTAACTGGGTATCGGTATTCTTCAAAATGTGAAATTCTAAAAATTGTTCAAGGTGCCTCAGTTATAATAAGAGGAATCAAGCATCATGGCCTGTATGAACTTCAAGTTGAGACAAGAATGCATTTCGCTACGGAGATGTCAGATACATTTGTTCGAGAGTCCGAATTGTGGCATATGTGTTTGGGACGCATTAGTGAGAGAAGCCTGAAGGTTCTAAGTAAAATAAATTTGTTACGTGGTTATATTGTTGAAGAACTGAATGTATGCAAATTCTGTGATTTAGATCAACAGTGAAAAGTGCAATTTAGTGCGACTCACAAAGAAACTATGGAAATAGCAGAATTACTTCACTTGGATGTTCACAAGTTGTGATTTCCTTCTAGGAAGAGTGCCAGATTTATGCTAACAGTTGTTGATGAATACTCGAAGAGGACCTTGGTGTTTGTGCTTATGTATAAGTTTGATGATATTGTCGGGATCATGCAGTTGACAGCTTTGATTGGAAAAGAGACTAGAAAAACGATCAAGCATGTGCAGATTGACAGCAGCATAGAGTTTTGCTCGGAACCGTTAAACGAATTATGCATGAATAAAGGCATGGTGAGACACCGTACTAGTGCTAATGAACTACAACATGTTGTAGAGTTGATGAGTATTACATTACTAGAGATGGCTCATAAAATACTCTGTAGTGCTCGTATGGCTAGGAGATTTCCGGCGGATGCGTTTAGTACGACGAGCCACCCGGTGAGTAGATCTCCATAGACTACGATTGGATGTTGGACTCCCAAGAAGTGTGGTCAGGTAACATTGCTAATTATTCTGTTCTTAGAATATTTTGTTGCTTATGAAAAGGTAAGAAAGTACATGCTCCTAGGCTATGCTCAAGGTGAATGGGGTTATCGATTGTGGTACCCAAAATTAAATTCATATGTTATTACCAGAGAAGTTACATTTGAAGAATCTCCAATACTTCTGACTATGAGTGATCATAACAATGTTCATACATATTTAGATGGCAATTTGAGATGGAGTTGCAACCATAAACTCCTAAGGTAGTGAGTACTTGTGTGGTAATCGACATAGATTGTGCTTGTAGCGAAGTAGAGCCTATAGAGCATTTAGTTGCTGTAACTACTGATATTAGCAAGATACGTATTCAGTCTCTTGACAGATATGGATGCAACAATGATTTTGCTTTATCTATGATAGAGGAGCTTATGTCAAAAAGTCATTGTGAAGTAATTAAAGGTGCATGTACAGTTGGTGTTCTGATGAGGCACACGATTATAGTGAAGTTCAAGCGTGGCTTGAACATGAAAGACATATGTGGCGGCTAAGCCCATTGTGGCTGTGGGAAAGTAGTAGCGAAGTTTGACTTTATTAACGAAGTGATTGTGACTTGGCTTAAATATCGAGTCAAGGTGGACATTATTAAAATATGTTTTGAGTTTGAACTAGTAAACGAACTCGACCCAAGATGAATTATAGGAAAGCTTGAAACCTGGATCTTGTGGATTCTATCGTGAGATACGGAAATAAGGATTAAAAAGAATCCAAGTTGTTGAAGGATTACTGTTTTGTCTTTATCCAATTGGTGTGGCAGATGTACACGATAGTCAACTTCCTTCTTTGACCAACCAAATTTCAGTTCCCCAAGGAAGGGATAAATATATATTATATTCTCACAAAGATCTTTCCTGGACAAGATCGGACACGTTGACATAGTGATATATAATGGTTGTGGAGTCTTGTTGGGGTGGATTGATCGAAGGGACATCGCCACAGCTTTCGGTTGTTCGTGAGTTTTATCCGAAGACATCAAGTGCAGGTGTTTAGAGTCGATTAAATTTTATGGTAAGATTTGTGTATAATTCTTTCGCAAGATTAAGAAATTATTTCATGAGAAATTAAGAGCTAAATACTATATATGTTACTAAATGTAATTGGGATTGAAAAATACTGAGTGTTTGAGTGTGATTTGTAATTTCCGTTTGATTACTTATTCTATAGTAGAATTTATTGTTGCTCTCCCCGTGAACGTAGGTCTCTGCGACCAAACTATGTACATTTGATGTCCGATTTATTTTCTTTGTTTTGTCTATTTTATTGTTCGATCTCTTGTTCCGCGTAACACTTTTGCTTGGGGTTGTCAGACCCCATGAGGGCAGTAATTGCCGCTTCACCTTGGATGCATAACTAGCTCACCTGAAGTCCAACGACCTAGACGTCGCTTGGGGTTGCGCGACCTTATCGACTATTGTTGCCGAAGCTGAGGGTCACCATTGATGTCTTTCGCTTGAGTGGCGAGGTGTTTGCAATTTTTATTATCATAATTTTTCATTTCGTAAAAACTAAAGTCCTTTATGCAAATAGCATCTAGGAAATGTTATTTTTATCGTTATTTGCATTTCATGTGAGCTCTTGCAATCAGTGTTTTGTATTTCACAAAAGTCCTTTAACTCAAAGTTCTTCCACTTCATGCAAAGGACTTAGGATTCTCTCGTGGGCGCATCACAACCTTAATAAAAAATATTTCTGTTTTTGAAATTACTGATTGCTCTTATTTAGTTACATCACAGGTGTCCCAAATGCCCCTTATACAAGTGCATGGTGAGTGTGAACCCAGAACCTCCTTTTCACTATAGCCACCCGATAAGTTCGCCCCTGCTTTCTATCCATGCTTTTGGTGTCACGTTGCCATTGAACTTTCTTGCTTCCATTCAATGTAAAGTACCCTTCTCACCATTTCCACATTGCCAAATAGTCTTCTAGAGAGAAATGAAATCCATCTTTCATGGCACCGGTGAGCAGAATCTTCGGCTTTTTATCAGCTGATTCTTTCTCCCTCAAACTTTAAGTCCCACTTTGGTCCCGTGAATCTTTCACTGCCGTCTGTCATTTCGTTTTGTCCTCTCGACGTTTTACCCAACAATACGCGCAATCGCCTTGGTTTCGAGGAAGTTTAGGAGTGGGGGAATCATGAAATTATCTCGGTGCTTTTCGTTCTCTCCTTCGAGTGGTTTGTAGTCTCTTTTTTGTCTGTGTCATTTTGTTGGGGGGAATAACTCTTGACATGCCCATTTTAACCTTTACCCTTTGTTCTGTTGCTTGGATTCATTTCGAGGGGCCACTTGATCTTGATTCCAACCAAGAAAGCCATCCTTAGGATTGCGCGATCTTTTGGACCAAACAGAAATGATTTGACTTCAAGATTGAAAGCAACCTTTTTGTGCTCTGGACGTATTAAGATGCCATCGCTTCAAATCAAGAAGGGGGTGAATTTTATTTCTGGGTTTGGTATCCTAAAATAGCACGAAATTTAACTTATCATAACAAAAATGATAGGAAAGAATACACGAACCCTCTCGAGAAGTATTCAGGAGATGCAAAATCATATCATCATAAAGCATGTTTAGTGTTTTATATATATTCAGCACTAGACACACCTAATCTTCGAAGACATGGGCACTATAGTCATTAAAAGTCACTGAAGTAAACAAAACCTTTCATAATTTTAGTAAATTAAGAGTTTCCTTTTAATTTTTGAAGGGAGAGGCAAATATAATTAAACAATTTCTTTCTTGACTGTGCCCAATTAAATAAAGGAAAAAGTAAACGACGTGGGCTTAAGTAAGATTCAGTGTTGATTGGTCCAAGACATTCATCATGGGGATCGCAGATGGATGGACTTCATAGATATCACAGGCACATAAACGTTACTATAGGGACCAAAGATCACGTCCCTATTGATTAGAAAATCTATAATACAGGAGAAGTGTAACCGATAGCCTTTCACCCACATGCATAACCCAGATTTATGAACTCCTTCGCTCTCGAGATAAGCTTATCATCACTTACATGAGCATACGCAAGACATCTAATTTCTCTTGATCTGAAGTAGTCAATAGGTTTCCACGACCATACTTTATGAGAAGGTTTCCACTCAATTACAGATGAAGGAGATTGATAATTTAGGTCACATGCCATGTTCACTGCTTCGGCTTAAATTTTCTTACAAGTTTTGCATGCATTAAGCTTACTCAATTAAAGTTTTGCTATTATGTTCAACGAATTATTGATTATTTAAACCCTTCATTACGTATAGATGGCCTGGCGTTTTGCCCACAATATTACAGCATCCTTCTCCTCCGCCACTTCAATTCACACCTCCTTCACTAGATTCAACAAGATTATACTCTTTGCCCTGTCCATTAACTCATCCTTATTAACATCTTCCATCGTTTCCAGCAACTAAGCTTTGCTATCCAATTGCTTGACTAAACCTTGGGTTGGTACTTTTGCACGCATCTTAACGCTCTACAATACAAAATAGTTCTCCTGTGAAACTTCCAATTTCTGCTTTTTCTCTTGACATATTCGCAAATAATAGAATTTCCAGGCAACAGTTAGATAAGCAAAAGTCTCAAACCAAATCCATAAAAATTCCATCACATCATCACCTCTCATACAAATTGCTATGAAATAATAGGAAACCTAACAACTATTGTAATTGTATTAACGCGAAAGAGTGAAATCACCAAAGAAATATACGAGCAACAATAAAGAGCACAAGCGATTTACGTGATCAATCTAAGTGTCGGTACCTCCTTCATAGAAAGAGACAACTGCAAACAATTCACTAACCAATCGGAGAATTACATAGTTATAATCTCTTAAACGCTCGAGTGTCTCCTAGCCCTAGTTTACACTTCCATAGTATTTACAAAAAAAAAATAATAATAATAATTGGATGTAGAACTCAACCCACAAATTTCCCACAACCCACAAATTTCCCACAAATTTACGAAGCTCTTCATGCGGCCAAAAGTGGGGATATTGTGCAAAAAGTCTTAAACCTATTGCATTTTATCAATTCAATCCTAAACATTTTAATTCTGTCAATTAAGTCCTAAACATTTTCATGTTTTGCTAGTTGAGTTCATCCGATCAATTTTGACTAACAATTGTTGACGTTGATGCCAGCCATCCTATATGGTGCGGCGATACTTACTTGGATAGTTTTTCATAATATTTAATATTTTTCGCTGGCTGCTAAGAAAAGAAAAACGGAGAAAAGTAAAAACGAAGGAAAAAATGAAAAATAAAAAAAATTTAGGACAAATTTAGAAAAAAAAATCTTAAAAGACTATTGAAAATCGTCCACTTCAACATCAGCTATGTCATGTTGGACAGTCGGTGTCCATATCGTTGATTTTATGGTCAAAATTAGATAGATGGATTCGATTGGCAAAAGGTAAAAATGTTTAGGATTCAATGAATAGTATTAAAAGATTTAAAATTGAATTGACAAAAGTGCAATAGATTTGAGATTTACCGACAAATTTTCGGAGCTCTCTGTGCGGCCAAAAGAGGATCCACTGTTCGGCCAATACAGAGCTCTATTGTGCGCTTCTCTTCAGGGAACAGAACAAAAGCGCGAAAGATTCCCCCTTTTTTTTTTCCGAGGCTGAAGCGCTATGCGTTTGATCCGAGAAGCATCCCTCCATAGTTATCCTTTTTGTGCATTTTATATAAATAAGAGCCCTCCTGGTCATACCTTAGAGAAGATCCACAAACAAACCCTCAACATACGTCGTGTATATGTAAACTTCAAGATAAGAAATCTAATCCCACTACCGATCGACATCCCCCAATGAAATCGAGTATCGTATATAGGCTCAAATTCTAGACACAATTTAACATCCGCGTTGCCAAATAGTCATAAAGAGAGAAGAAATTTATTTTTATTTTCACCGATAAGCAGAATCTTCAACTTCATCAGCTGAATCTTCTCAATTAAGTCCCATTTTGGTCCGGTGAATTTATTCACTATTATCTGTCATTTTGCTTGTCCTCTGGATGATTACCCACAATACACACAATTGTCCTTGCTTCATGGAAATTTAGGACACGCATGGTAATATTTTTATTTTAGAAATTAATTTCTGGATAGAAGTTGATTTTTTTTTATTTCTGCTTCTGAGTAGAAGTTTATTTTTCTACTTATGAAGAGAAGTACATTTTCTTTTACTTCTTCAAGTGGCTCTAAAATAACTTCTGAAACAAAAAAAAAATGCTCCAGAATTAAAAAAATGAAGTTGTGTAATCAAATAGATTTCTATCTCAAAAATTACTTTACCAAATTAATTTCTATTTCAGAATTACTTCTAAAAAAGAAATTTTTGCTTTAAAAGTGTTGTCATGTGCGGCCGGAGTCATGACATTATCTCGGTGCTTTTCTTTTCTTTTTTATGTGGATTATCTAGTTTATCCTGATCTTTTTTTGGAACGATAGCATTCAGCCAAAGTGAGAGGAGACGTAACTTTTGGTCTTCGTCATTATGTCGGGGGAACGACTCCTGACACGCATGTTCTAACCATTGTCCTTCTTTTGTTGCTGTGATTCATTTCATGGGGCCGGTTGACTTTGACTCCAATCAACAAACACGACATCCTTAGTACTGTTTCAGATTTAATTTCGCTCTTTTTGGCCCAAACAGCAATCATTTCACATGCAGCTTGAAAGCAAATTCTTTTTTGCTTTGGATGTATTAAGATGCCATTTAAATCACCATAAAGTGGGTGACATTTAACTTTGGGTCCAATATCCTAAATATTGATATCACCGTAAATTTCAAATTGATATATCTGTCTCATCTTTCTTTCAAACGAATTTTGATGCCACAAAAAGTATAAAAAAATTACACTTGTGCCACATTTTCTACACCTTGACAAATTTTTGCAACATTAGGGAGGTAGGCCCATCTAGATCTTTCTTGGGTGTGCCCAACAAAACATACAAAAAAAAAAAAAAAACAAACAAACAAACTACTCGGGCTTAGTAAGTTCCACTGTTCTTTGGCCAAGACATTCATCTTAGTAACTGTAGATGGATGGACTGCATTGATGTTCTATACACATAAACGTACCATAGAGACCAAAGATAAGACTTAACTAGAGATTTAGCTCTGATGTCATCGTGTTCCTTTTTGTTTATACAAAAAATATTCCTAAAGAAGCAAATGGCGACATAGTAAAAGCAAACCCAATTTGATGGACTTTTTCATTATGGTTAAGTCGATGTGGCTAGTGACAGCTTAAATAGGAAGAGAGAGAGAGAGAGAGAGAGAGAGAGAGAGAGATTAAAGTGAATGCCCTAGATGGCCTAGGGGCATCCTTGGGCGCATTATGCTGGAAGCGATCGAATGGGTATTCTCGAGGATGATGTCCGAGATACCGTGCGTGTAGTGTGCGAGGAGATAATCTAACTGACTACGCAGGCGATTGTACAGACATGAGCCACGAGTAATGCACCCAACTTTGAGATGGGTCGAATGAATGTGCCGGAACTTAGGGCTTATTCCGGTGCCCGGGACGCTAAACAGCTCGAGAACTTTTTGTTTGACATAGAGCAATAATTTAGGGCAGTGCATCCAAACTCGGACCTGACCAAGGCAGGAATGTTTCCATAAGCTTCAGTCAATTTGCATCCATGGTAATCTTTGCAAAATGTTCTCTTCAACATCGAGCTGTTTTACCTCTAGATTTTATGCAGCTGCTATAGTATTTAGCCTAACTTTTTTCCACTTGCTATAGTGCATTCCTTAAGATTTGGAGTTGTGGTTCCAGATATAGCCAAACCACTAAACCTGGCAAATTGACTGAAGGTCGAGGTTAACCTAAAAACGATGCTACTCGACGATCCAATTGTCCGATCCATTCAAATGACCTGATGACCTAACAAAACAATGACGGAACTAACATGACTTAAAAGCTATCCACTTATATAACCATTCGAACTTTAATATCAGGAGACAGCTTATTTTTTACCATTTGTGTTGCAGAGTAATTCGAATCTTGCTCCCTTAAACGTGGCACACTACAAAAAAGCAAGGTTTTAGCCACGAAAAATTAGTGATGAAAAAAATTCGTGGCTAATTAGCGACAAAAATGGCCATGAAAGGAATTCGTTGCTAATTTGCGACGAAAAGAAATCCGTCGCTCATTTGCGACGAAAATAGCGATGAAAAAAGATTAGTCGCGAATTCGCAATGAAAAAAGATTCGTCGCAAATTCGCGACAACAATGGCCATGAAAAAAGTGTCGTCACTAATTTGCGACGACAAAAGCCATGAAAAGAGATTAGTCGCTAATTTGCGATGAAAATAGCAACGAAAACTGTTTGGGGTAAATTCGTCGCTAATTAGCGACGAATCACCTTCGTCGCAAAATTAGCAAGCGTTTAATATGTCCTCACTAAATTCATCACAAGACTTTTGTCGCTAAATTCGCCGCTAATTAGCGACAAAATTTCTATTTGTCGCTAATTAGCAACAAAAAGACCATTTCGTCACTAATTAGCGACAAACAATCTTCGTCGCAAAATTAGCAATGCCTTTAACACGTCGTCTCAAAAAGTTTTCGTCGCAAAATTCGTCGCTAATTAGCAACGGAAAAGTTATTTTGATCGCTAATTAGTAACAAAAGCATCATTCATCGCTAATTAGCGACGAATAGCTTTTTTTTTTTTTTTGTCTCTAATAAGCTACGAAATGGTTTTTGTCATGAATTTCATCGTTAATTAGCAACGAATCGTTAATCTTTGTTGCTATTTAGCGACAAACGTCTTTCGTCGCTAAAATTCATCGCTAAAGTCCACCGATAGTTTTTCATCACTAATTTCAAATTTCGTTGCTAATTTCGTCGCTAAATTCCTATGACATTTTCATCGCTAATTTCGTGGTTGAGTAAAATTTCACCATTTAAAATCACATTACCTTCTCTCTCCGCACTTTTCTCTTTCGTCCGCTCTCTTCTCTCTTCTCTTTTGCCTTTTGTCTTCTTTCCTTTCTATTCTTATTTGTGTCTAATGGTAATCATGGACTAACTTGTTGTTTATTTCACCATTTTCTTGTATTAATTGCCACAAGCGTCATGAATGTTAAGTAATTTTTCTTTTTCTTTTTTAGGTACATGTCCATTTGAAGGTCTCGCAATCCAAGTGAACCTTTCAATTTTTATCAAATTGACCACTTTCTCCTACAAAAAATTTAATCAAATACTTGGGTAAGTCTTCTTGACATTGTAACTTTTTTTTTTCAATTTCAAAGTAAAGTTGAGCTCGTTGATTGAAATAAGTTATGGTGTTTGTGTAAAAAGTGTAGTAATGCAAAATTAACGACAATGTTTGCAACATTTTTCTGCTAGATTGTTCATATAGGGTTGCAGTGAATTTTGTCGGTAGTTGGCGACGAAAGCAATTCCTCGCAAAAAAAATGCCTTCCGAATTAGCGACGAATATGATGTTTCGTCACTAATTAGCAACGAAACCAAATTCGTCGGTAGTTGGCAATGAAAGCGAACCTCACAACACATGCCGTCGGAATTAGCGACGAACATGTTTTTCGTTGCAAATTAGCGATGAAACCTCATGTTCGTCGCTAATTAGCGATGACGAACATGAGGTTTCGTCGTTGATTAGCGATGGGCTTTTCGTCGCTAATTAGCTACTTAGCGACGAACTTCTTGTTTTGTCGCTAATTAGCGATGAACAACTATTTTCGTCGCTAATTACTTCTTAGTGATGAACTTCCTATTAGTGACAAAATAAAGGCTTGTCGTAAAATTAGTAGTGGCTTTAAAGTGTCATCGCTAAATTTGTCACAAAAAATTTCATTGCTAAATTCATGTCTTATGGTAATCATAGAATAACTTCTTGTTTATTTCACCATTTTCTTCTATCAATTGCTATAAGCTTCATGAATCTTAAGTAATTTTTTTTTTTAGGTATGTGTCCATTTTAAGGTCTCGTAATCCAAGTGAATGTTGCAATTCTCATCAAGTTGACCGCTTTCTAATAAAAAGATTTCAGTCAAATACTTGGGTAAGTCTTCTTGATATGGTATTTTTTTTTTTTCAATTTCAAAGTAATTGTTTCGTCACAGACAGAATTTTAATTTTTACGATTTTATGGCTTTAATTAAGAATATTAAATAGTAAATATGAAATTTTTAATATTTTATGAGATTTTTAATATTTATATGAACACAATGCAAAGAGACAGGGCTCGGATGTATAATGTGACATCCCGAATTCCAACCCACTTTCAAAGCTATGAATGAATGAAATATCTCATTGATGTATTTCAGTCTAATCTTACTTGGAGTTGATCCCTCTTGAGCAGACCGACCAAATGGGATTGACTAGCTAGGAAAATCAAGTATGTGGACCTAAGAACTTGATCCTGGATTGACTCTTTGGCCATGAAAATTGTCGAGGGAATATTCTGGACCAACATAAGCCGATCCTAGAATGATTAAGGAACGATTTGGATAATACCCTACGCTTGGATCACGGGTGATTTCGTTTGACCTCGTATGAGTTCCGAACGTCCCCGAATTATTTTCTAACGATCGTGTCCATCGGGACTAGTGATTGACCCTCACAATTGAATGACAACCAAAGTCGCCATGGCTCAAGAAATTCTTAAACATGATTTTTATCACGGGTCGATACGCGTAACTCCTAAAAGCCGCATGTTAGTTTGAGATACACTGAAATTTCTATTGATCGAGATTGATCACGAATCGAGTTTCAGAATTTGACGTCAGACCTTCGGGGGTTTCAATAATTAAATTTTGGACGTTTCCTCATCTAGTGTATAATTTCTTCGCGGTTCGCCCAAAGGGTTCAGGAAAAATAAAATTTGGACTAGAAATGGGAAAAGACCCATTTACCCTTGAAGAATACCCAATTATTCACTTGGATCGAAGGGCATTTCGGTCAAATCACCTCCATGGCCGAAATTGACTAGTCAATGTTGATGGAAATTACCAACTTGCCCTTCTTGCCTTTCAAGACCAAAATATCTTGCCCTAAAAATATATTAATCTAATATATTGATTTTTGGTTGTCTTCTTCAAAAATTTCAAGAGACTTTCTCTCACCTCACTACTCTCTCTCTATCCTTTAGCTTGGCCTAATTTTCCTCCTTGCCGCCACCACCACCGCCAAAATTTCTTCAAACCATCACCAGCCTCACCTTGAACCACCAAAGTCGAGCTACCACCGGAGCTACTCGGAGTTGCTAGATTTTCGTGGGTTAAAGCCGGTCAAGAGGAGTTGCCGGAGCCGCCGGATTGGGGTCAAAATTTTCTCGGTTTCTCGCCGGAAAACTTGCTACATTTGTGGTAAGTTGGTCCCTAACCTTATATTAGGTATCTTGGGTGCTAATAGACTTGAGATTGGGTAGATTTGGGTGAAAAATTGGTGGTTTTTGGCCATTTTCATGCCTTGGGCGAGAATGAGAGAGAGAGGAGAGAGAAGTAGAGATGTTCTTGAATGAATAGTGATTTTTCATGATTACTAATGGACGGCTAGGATTTAATCTGGTTGATCTTGCTTTAATTGGACGGCTCACGTTAAATCTTGCTTGGGAAGATTGATCCGACGGTCGGGATTAATTCCTGAATAGTGGAGATAGATCGAGTGGTAGAGATTTATCGCACGTTAGAATATTCCGATCGTACGGTCACAATTAAATGCCATGGTAGTATAGATATTGGTATGGTACGTATTAAACGTACATTAGTATAATTCCGATCGTACGGTAGTTATTAATTGTTACGTGGGTATTATTTTGATCGTGTGGCGTAGATTAATTTTTTTGTGGTGACAATAATTAATCATGTGGCCCGATTGGCCATTGGTCTTGTGTGACCTAATCGGGTGGTCCCGATTTATTAATTCTCTAACGTGAGTGAATCACGTGGTTTTGATCGAATATTTGCCCAGTACAATTTAATTGAGTGGTCTCGATTGGGCAATTGAGAAAAATTGAGAAGATCGTGTGGTCCCGATCTTTTGTTGGAGGAAATTGGTGAGACCAAATGGTCTCGATCTGCTAATTAGGAAATTTAGCAAAATCACATGGCGAAGATTGATTGATTGGAAGGAATTAAGAGATCGTGTGATATCGGCCAAGCAATTGAAGAATTATTGTGATTATATGGTCTTCACGTGGAATTATTGAGAAGCAGTGTGGAATTTTACCCCGAGGCCTTATGATGCGGGGTATGTATTTTATGAGATCATATTATAGCCTGAGGCGTTATGACGCGGGCTCTATTATTATTTTACCCTGAGGCGTTAAATGCGGGGTTGTGCTTATTATTTTATCCCGAGACGTTAAACGCAGGATATTAACTTGAGGGGTTATTACGCGGGTTACAACGACCCGAGGCGTTATTACGCGGTCCTGTCCAGTTATAATATAGCCTGATGCGTTAAACACGGGCTCGGGACCAATGTGGAATTTTATATGATAGCCTGATGCGTTAAACGAGGGCTCTGGATCAACGTGGAATATTTATAATGGCCTAAGGCGTTATTACACGGGTTTGTCCAGTTATAATATAGCCTGATGTGTTAAACGCAGGCTCTGTACCAATGTGGAATTTTATATGATAGCTTGATGCATTAAACGCGGGCTCTAGATCAACGTGGAATATTTATAATGGCCTGAGACGTTATTACGCGGGTCTGTCCAGTTATAATATAGCCTAATGCGTTAAACGCGGGCCCCGGACCAGCGTGAAATTTTATACAATAGCCTGAGGCCTGGAACGCAGGCTTTGGAGCAACGTGGAATATTTTTATTCTAGTCCGAGACGTGAAATATCGATATGGGGGTAACGTGGAATATTTGTAAAGGTGTGCCAATTTTTGGAGAAAGAATGGAATATTCAGGAATTTATTTGTGAAATTTTTTATTGTCGGATGATTTGTTGGAAATTGCTCGCCTAGGACGTGTCTGGAGGCACTAGAGCCCTAACCTAGAGTTAGGGGCTTTCTTATTGAGATTTTATTTCACCCCGTCGTGGGCTCTCATTTTTCGAACGCTCCGCCTCAACAATGAATGATCCACCCAGGAAATTCGGTATTCCCCGAGGTCATGGTACCAGGAGAAGATGGGGAGGTTGTAGAGCCATCGGATGCAGAATAGCCACCCGAGCTTGACGAGAATGAGTTGGAGGCGAGAGATGATATAGTACCGGATAGCGAGGACGAGGTCTAGGGTAGTTGGCCTCTTGAGCTTTTGTAGAGTATTTTCTTTTGGAAGCACAGCGGGCTTCGACCACGTAATCTTCTGTTATAGGCGGTCACAGGCTTGTACAAGAGCCTCCGAAACCCTAGGTTTGAAGGTTGTAACAATTATGTATATATGTACATAAGTTTGTTTTACCATCCCAAGTCATCGTGATGTTAATTGGTTTCTGTACGGAGAATTGTTTCTGCTTCCACAAGTGTTGTATTTGTTGACCTTTGGATCTTGGAGAACCGTACACAGTCGTGGTCGGGTGAGATGTCGACGGCTCACAAGGTTCAGGTCGTGACATATAATAAGAACTTATCTGGATGTCGAGGTTTGACCAATGAGTTTCGATCTGGATTGGAACAATTTTTGAAATTTGCTAGTAGTAAATTTGAGTTCATGGATGGAAATAAGTTAAGGTGTCCGTGTAAAAAGTACAATAATAGTAAATTTCATGTGTGTGGCAAAGTTAGAGAACATCTTTATAGATTTGGGTTCACTCCGAATTATTATAATTGGACTTGCCATGATGAACCATTTATATCCGATGAAGAATATAGAAGAAGTGACCAATTTTTAGTTAGAGAAGAATGTAGCTATTATAACTAATTGAACCCATACTAGAAGATGGCGATTGATGTAGTTGGCTAGAATTTTATTTCATAATCGAACCATGCGAGTACTAATTTTGCTCCTATATTTGAATAAGTGGGTACTAGCTGTGCATCACAATTGGAAGAGACAAGAGTAACAGGCTTTGAGGAGAATGTGTATAATGAAACTTCTACATTTAATCGGCTCTGGGAAGTGTTGAAAGTAGCAGATGAACCTTTATGGGCAGGTTGTGACAACCACATTAAGTTATCGGTGACAGCAAAACTGTTAAACATCAAGGCAGAACATAATGCGTCCGAGAATTGCTTCAACTCTTTTATTAATGTAATACGTGAAGTAATACCTCGAGATAACATCATGCCAAGTGATTTTTACAACATGAAGAAGCTAGTGGATAACTTAGGTCTTCCAATTGTAAGGATTGACGTATGTAGTAGGGGTTGTATGTTATATTAGGGGCATAATAAAAATGCAGAATCTTGCAAATTCTGTAGCCAACCCAGGTACAAGATTAGCAAGAGACAGGGTCGTAATCAGAAGCGTAGACCATGCAAGCAAATGTTTTATCTGCCCTTAATCCCCAGATTGCAAAGGCATTATGCGTCTCAAGACACTGCTGAACATATGAATTGTCATGCAAATCATGAAACAAAAGAGGCCAATGTATCATCCTTCATATGCAAAAGCATGGAAATATTTTGATAGAACATACCCTAAGTTTGCGATGGAGCCTCGAAACATCAGGTTAGGTCTGTGTGCTGATGAATTTGCTTCATTTGGGAAATTAGGAAAAAGTTATTCATGTTGGCCAGTTATCTTAACTCCGTACAATCTTCCACCTAGTATGTGCATGAAGACACCTTATACGTTTTTGATATTGATCGTGCCCGACCCGCAAAACCCAAAAAAGATAATAGATGTTTATATGTAACTATTGATTACGGAGTTACGACAGCTATATGATGAAAGTGTCCTTACGTATAATGTTTCTAATGATCAAACATTTATAATGAAGGCTCGCTCTTCTTTGGACGATAAATGACTTTCTAGCTTATGGAATGTTATCCGGATGGAGTACAGCTGGGATATTAGGATGTTCGATATGTATAGAAAGATCAAAGTCATTCAGATTAAAACATGGTAAGAAGGCTAGCTATTTTGACTGTAACGCACAATTTTTGCCGATAAATCATACATTTATAAGGAATAAAAAAGAGTTCATTAAGAATAGGATTAAAAGAACACCCCCACTATGGAGGTTGACCGATGATCAAATTTGGGAGCGAGTGCATCACTTTCCCACCGTTGTTGAAAACCCCCATGACAAGACTATTGCGTACAGAAGCACACATAAGCGGACTAAACGCAATATATTTTGGGATCTACCATATTGGAAGACCCATCATATTCATCATAATCTTGACATCATACACATAGAAAAGAATGTTTTCGACAATGTCATAAATACTGTGATGGATATCACTGGAAAAACAAAAGACAACTTGAATGCAAGAAAAGATATGAGAGATATTTGTGATCGACCAGCACTAGATGTAAATGCAAGTGACAGGAGACCAAAACCAAAAGCAGTTTACACGATGGACAAGGAGCAAAGACGGGTTGTTTGTCAATGATTGAAATCAGTGCGATTTCTTGATGGATACGCTTCGAACCTCGAGAGATAAGTTGATTTGAATGAATGCAAGTTAACAGGTTTGAAGAACCATGATTGTCACATATTTATGGAAAGACTAATTCCAATAGCTTTCAAGGAACTTCTGCCAAACTTTGTATGGAGTGCCATCATAGAGTTAAATAATTTCCTTAATGGTATTTGCTCAACAGTATTAAAAGCATCACATGGAGAAACTAGAGAGAAATATTCCAATAATTCTTTGCAACTTAGAAATGATATTTCATCCATCGTTCTTTGATTCAATAGAGCATCTCTTAGTTCACTTGCCTTATGAGCCCAAAGTTGTAGATCCCATTCAATTTCGTTGGAAGTATCCATTTGAGAGGTAAAATATTTTTTTAATAATTTCGAATTACTTTATTACTTATTATGTTTTGATAAACTTCTTCATATTGCAACTAGATTCTCATATCATTTGAAGAAAAAAGTGAAAAACAAGGCGTGTATTGAAGCTTCAATTTGTAATGCATATATTGTGGAAGAAGTGACAACATTTGCATCATATTATTTTGAACCACACATGCAGTGCAAGAGGCAAAGAGCAGGAAAAAATGATGAGAGCCCCATTGATCCCAATTGCAAATCTTTATCTTGGTCGACCAAGCGACGCATGTAAATTTCGTTACTTAACAGATGAAGAATGGCGGGTAACCAATACATATATTTTGCTGAATTGTTCAAAAGTGAAGCCATACTTCGAGTAAGTGTACTTTTGAAAATATATTTATTGTGTGTCAAACATTTGCTAATATATAATAGGTATTTGTAGGATGTTTCAAACTTCAATGTATGGACTACCACCAAATGAGTTTGACCGTTTGTGCGATGAAGAATTTACAACATGGTTCAAAACATATGTAAGTTGTCTATTGACGAAAAGCAAGTTATTAATATTTTTTAAATCATTAATTAAAAATATTATTGACTTTGCGTGTGTGACTTTAGATTCACGGTAATCATGATCAAGTTGAAGAGCAAGGATTGATATACCATCTGTCATGGGATCCACAATCAAGGGTACGAACTTAGCCAACATATTTCATAAATGGATATAATTTTCACACTCAAGAGTACTAAATGAGAAAAGCCACAATGAATAGTGGTGTGTGTGTTCGGTCATCCAATGGAGGCAGTGTAAAAGACTATTTTATGACTTGTTGGATGAAATCATCGAGATAGAGTACCTTGGACCATTAATGTGAGTTGTGTTATTTAAGTGCATATGGTTCGATCCCGTCAAAGGAATGAAGGTACATACAAAGTTTAATTTGGTTAAAGTAAATCACAAGAAAAAGTATATGAAATATGAACCATTTATCTTGGCATAACAAGCAATTCAAGTATATTATGCATCATATCATAGTTTGAAACATGACAAATCTGATTGGTGGGCTGTATGTAAAACCAAAGCAGTAAAAAAAATCGAAGAACTCTGGAAGGATACAGCCTATCAACAAGAGGAAGTTTGTAACACGGTTTAAACTGAGGAATATAACATTCCGACTTTACGAGATCCATGTGGAGCAATGATAGATGTGGATCTAACTGAAATTCGCGAATCAAATGTAGAATGTGTTGAAGAATCCGATTTTGAGACAGAGAATGAAGATGATGCTCATGAAGAAGATGAAGATCAAGACAACGACAAATGTGAAGATGAAGATGATGAAGAAGATGAAAATTAGGATTTTTAAGACTTTACTAATTATGTGTAATTATTATTATTATTGCGACGTATGTTATTGTTGTTCACATTATTACATTATTATTACTATTGTTATTATCATAATTATTGTTATTATTATGGTTGTTATTGATTACTACTATTGTTATTATTAATAATGTAATAGGGCATTTGAAAAGTTTCGTTGCTAAATGGCAACAAACCACACAATTTAATTGTCATTATCATTATTATTGTTATTATTATTGTTGCTGTTGATTATTATATGGCCAGCTATGTTTTTATTTTTTATTTTATTTTTCGCGAAAAGTTTGTCTCTAATTAGACTATTCGTCACTAAATTCGTCGCTAATTAGCAATAGAAAAAATTCGTTGTAAAAATCGTCGCTAATTAGTGACAACACAACAACTCGTTACTAATTAGCAATGGAGAAAGATCGTCGCTAAATTATTCGTCGCTAATTTCGTCAATAATTAGCAACGGAAAAATTTTTCGTTGCAAAATTAGTCGCAAAAATGTTTGTCGCTAATTTTGTTGCTAATTACAACGGAAAAAAGTTCGTCGGAAAGGCTTTCGTCGCTAAATACACCGTAAATTAAATTACATCCGAAGTTGTTAAACTAATTGTTTGTCGCTAATTTCGCTAATTTCGTCACCAATTAGCAACAAACCTTATTCGTCGCAAAATTAGCAATGTATTAAATTTTTCGACCCTAAATTCGTTGTTAATTAGGGATGAATGTTGTTCCTTCATCGCTAATTGGTGACTGATGTGGTGACATGCTAAATTATTCGTCGCAAATTTTTTTAAGTCCTGCCGTTCATCGCACATTTTTTTAGCGACATCATTTTCGTCGCCAAATTCTGGTATGATACGAGAAATGTAAATACATGTGAAGCACACATTTCGTAAAACGAATTGGTAGGATCAATGCTGTTCATGTACTTTTTATCCACTCAATTGGTAACCCTCCAAAGATCTATTCCCTTCTCGAGTTTCCGATAGCAGAAATTCTACAATCCAAACTAAAAATTATTAGAAACCATATGTGCTCAGTAGTCATTAGTCCATGAATCAAGTTAAACAAATTTGATTGTCTTGGGCGTGCAGTTCAGCTGGCACAAAGTTCATCTACGTTGTCAGATGCATTTTCAATCTCTATAGCAATAACAAAGGGGATGTGAATTTTATAGTAGAAGACGGAAACAATAAGATGCAGTTCATCGACAATTAGGCATACGGACAAAATCATGGTAATATAAAAACTTTGTTCCC
Organism: Rhodamnia argentea; assembly: GCF_020921035.1. Classification (NCBI taxonomy): domain Eukaryota; kingdom Viridiplantae; phylum Streptophyta; class Magnoliopsida; order Myrtales; family Myrtaceae; genus Rhodamnia; species Rhodamnia argentea. The sequence goes on along the minus strand of NC_063150.1, from coordinate 20,276,012 downwards.
TCCGCACCAGCTTTCTAGCAGAGAAAAGGCATTTGATATGGTTGAAATGGATCACCGTGGACCAGATAAAACAGAGGGTACTACAGAAATGGTCGTGCCGAATTCAACATCCTCTTGTCCAATTCTCACACCAACATTTGTCCTGACAGGATATGAGAAGTTATAATCCAGGTCATCTGGGAGTTATAATCCAGGTCATCTGGGACTTCGATCACTCTTTCCAGGACTTTGATGACCGTCGACATGGAAGGTCTTTTTTTGAAATCGACTTGCAAGCACCACGCGGCAAGCCTCATCATGTCGACCACATGAGGTCCGTTCAGTTGCATATCCTCACTATTCTTATCAATCATATCCAATATCCGTCCTTCTTCCACCTTTCTCTTTAAAACTCCTAGTAGGTACATGTCTTCCTGATCCTGAGATTCGTCGAAAACTTTCCTTCCACAGACAATCTCTAGGATTACCACACCGAAACTATAGATGTCCACTTTCTCAGTAATTGCTGTGTGTAGCCATTCTGGGGCCAAATAGCCTGGGGTTCCCCTCATTGTGGTCACAATTTGGCTTTGGTCCTTATCGACTAGCTTAGACAAGCCAAAATCTGCAACCTTAGCATTGAAATTTTCGTCCAAGAGAATATTTTGGGGCTTAATGTCCATGTGGACGATTTTCCATCTACATTCTTCATGGAGATAACATAGGCCCTTGGCCATATCACAAATGATCTTCCTCTTCTGTTGCCAATCGAGCACGAATGACTCGTCTAATCCATGAAAGATCCATTTATCTAAGGACCCTTTGGACATGTATTCATAGACAAGCAGCCTATGACAGTTCTCCGCACAAAATCCAATGAGTTGTACCAAGTTTACGTGATGGATATTGCCAATGCTCTCAACCTCGGCAAGAAAAGATTTCTTAGATTGACACAAACCATTGAGGTGCTTCACAGCGACCTTCGTGCCGTTAGCTAGAGTGCCTTGATAAACAACGCTAAATCCACCCTCCCCGAGCCTCTTATTGAAATCCTCGGTAATTGCTTTTAAATCATCATAGGTGAATCTCTTAGGTGCTCCAGGAATGTGATCAAGATAGTCCTCTTCGACCCCGTCGACGCCTTTGTTTCTAAAACGGCATTTTATAACGACGACTAGTAAGATGAAGGCTAAGAGTGATCTGAGGCTAGAAGTGATTATTACAGTCGGAACGGCCTTTGCCCTTTTACCGTTCGGAGGAACAGGAGGTTCATTTATACTGGGAGAAGAAACAGGAGGTTCGCTTGGAATGTGAGGAATTTGAGTTTCACTCAGGGGATTCTGCACTTTAATAGAAATTATCCAATGCGGAACCGAATCTCCCAAGTTTGTAATCGAAAATACCTGAGATACCAAGTAGCATGAACCTGAAATGTTATGGCGGCCATCAAATACTACATAATACAAACCCGCTCAGCACAAGCAGTTATTCGCACAAGCCTCCTTGCAACTGTCGTGATCTATATTGCGAATACTGGGGGTGTCCGCCCTGCCGGTGAAGTAAGCAATCACCCCGTAATCCAAAAAGCTCAGAGATTGCGAAGCTTCGCAAGTCAAAGGAATTGTTTCGGAGCACCCGGCTCCAGGGTCTGTATCAACTCTTGGCTTGAAGTACGGATCCGGACAACTGCACTTCCCAAGTCCAGTACAAATTCCGTAATTCCCACAAACCATGGGATCACCGCAGTCCCCAACGATGTCTGTTAGAACGTCATGTGCCACGATCCACTCATTTTGATTCTGCTGATACACCCTCATATGTCCATCAGATTCAAGCCTCAAGTACTGCATAGCCACAGACGAATTAAAACCGGAAAACAAAGAACCGTTTCTAACGAAATTCACAAACAATGCAAGATGTCCTTGGGTGAATTCAACATAATTAGAGTCGTTGCTTGTGTTTGGAAAATTTATGCCCAAATGATAATAAACCTGCGGAGGGTTAGTCTCCATCTGAGCAAATAAACCATCAGCAGTCAAAGAAACCGAAAGTAAACCATATTCGCTCATGTTTGTCGCGGAATAACTAGTGGTCAATTTCTGCCCGACCCTCAAGTTTTGTCCCGGGAGAAGCGTGTTCGCAGGTTGATCAAAGGACTGCCACACCGCATTGTTGTTCTCATCGAACAGCACAAGGCTTCCGGTATCTGCAAGTTGATGCCAGCAACAGACGCTTACCATCAGTTTGGGTTGACCACACGATGGACCCGGTATCTTTCAATACCAAATCTCCTCCTCCTGTGAGCTCCACGGTGGCCTGGGCTCCAACAGGACGGTCCCGATTAGCGGACCACACCACCGCCGGAGGCATGCTGCTGTCGATAGTAGAATACGAGTCAGTCTGAACGATGGCAACCCCGAAAAAGTAACTTACTTCAGAGTTTTGGGTAAAGAAGGCACAGGCGAATGCCGAACCATTATGGCTCTAAAGAAGAACGGGCATCATGAGGGCATCGTCTGTATAGAACCCAATATTATCGTCAAAACTTGCGACAGCCCATGTGGTGTTAAGGCCTGCGGTTGGATAAATGACCGATCGGGCGCCGATCAAACTGAGGAAAAATATTAGGACAAACAGGCTGGAGGGTGTGAACATAGTGTGATGTTATCAGAAACAAGAAGCAGGAGAGGAATGTGGAGCAGGAGAGGGAAACAAGAAGCCGAATTCCTAAGTATTAAGGTGAAACGGCCGTCCTCGCAAGCACCATTGGGAAGTCCAAAGTAACTTATTTCTTCAAGGCTTGAATGCCGAAGGCATCCGTACTCCTTATGGCAACAAGAAAGCAATTCCAACCTACCTAGACAGCCAGGGCGATACTGACAACTACGATTACTTCGAAACAAGAGCGCCTGTTTTCCCTTGCCATGAGCAAATTCTTTGTACTTGTAGTTGTTAGTTTAAGGATGTTAGAGCAAAACCAGCAGCTCCGATGCATAGCTACCGAGCGCAACAAGCCGAAGACGATGGATTAGTGTTTTGTTTTGTCCCTTGCTCCATAGAATTGACATTGGACCCGCGACTTCGACCTACTAATATGCAGTTCAGTCTATGACATCATTCGCACTAAACATGGTACGCAATGTTTTGCACCGTATCAAGGTCACAATCAATATCATCACGATCCTCAATGTCAATATCATCAATAAGAAAACTTCCAAGCTTGTTATCCAGGAACTTGTTCAGAAATTCTGTAATGGAAGGATCATAGGAGTTTTTCATTAGGTCTTTGACCAAATACGGTCGTCCAATTTCTATAGAACCTATCACAAGTCAATATATAACTTATATGATAATCCGAAAGCAATCAGAACATGTGCTAAACTTTTAGGTCAAAAAGGAATTTGTTGCTGGTGTTAATTACACAATAGTTGCACGTCATAACATCTGTACATGTTTGAACTAGATCACTGCATCTATCAATATATTGTCCACGCTGATGATCCAAACTAAACATATTGCTAGGGAAATTATCCAGGAAGTCATAAACATATCGCATTTTGGCCAATCAAATCCTAAACCTTTCAATTTTACCAATTGAGTCATAAATTTTTTTGTCACTTTGCCAATTAAGTCCATCCAGTAAATTTTAGTTGAAAATCGCGCGCGTGGATGCCAAAAGTCTAACATGGCACCATAGACGCTCACGTGAACAATTTTAATATGCGAAGCTAGCGACCCTCATCAGGCTAGGCCGGAAAAAAGGAAAAGGGAAAAGGAAAAAGAAAAAAGAAAAGAAAAGTTAAAATTAGTAAATTAGAAGAAAATTATAAAAATTATCTACATCAATATCGGGTATTCCGCGCAACATCATCGTGTCCAAGTCAACGATCTCTAGTTAAAATTGGCTGAATGGATTCAATTAATAAAGTGTTAAAAGGTTTATGACTCACTTGGTAAAATTAAAAAGTTTTAGGATTGAATTAGCCAAGGTGCAATAGCTTTATGACTTTTTCAATAATTTTCCTCATATTGCTGGCAGTGATGTTTAGCAAAAATTGGCCATAAGGATTATTTTGAAATTTCACATTAGCAAAAATTAAAAAGTTTAAAATTGAATTGATATCTTTATAAGACATTAAGATTGATCGTACAATTGTTGCCTTTGATTAAGGAGGTAGGTAATGCAAAATTAGCGTAAGAAAAAGTGAGTAAGATGACTTTGTCAATGTGAACTGAACTGTCAACGAGATGTGACAAGGACCTCGTTAACAAAGACCGGACGAAGCCAGTGTGATTCCTATGAGGAACACTATTCGACAATATTGGAGATACAAATAAGCACGGACATGCACATTTAACTCCACGTGCAAATCAGTTCGCGTCTGCATAAGGAGCTTCTTCATGTGTGAGAGTGCTTCGTTTGGAGCTGGGGCTTTAACTCCAATCGCCAAGGGAACTTGGCACGATTTCGCAAAGCCATTAACGATTTACTCAATTCAAGTCTCGGCACACACCTGCGATGTCCGCGTCCAAGGAGGTTTCTACTGAGAGCCGACTATGTCCTTAAGACTCCACTTAGCGGCGATTTCCACTCTATGTTGGGAAAGCGTGGCAAAAACTTCGATACATTCAGTTAGAGAGATCGTCAAGAGGGACCTAAGTTCGAACCCGTCAATATATCCAGTTTAAACCATATTCATTACAAAGCTTAAACCAATGAGTTACGATTTAATTTGGATATATTAACTGCTCAACACTATACTAATTTTTCAATGTAGGGCTTCTCTAGCACAATTCACATGTGTATTACAATATTTCCCTCAAGTGTGAGCTCAATGTTAGGTCTACTCCCCCTTAATCCAAATATTTTTTTGCATCAAGATATCGCAGCTTGTCCATCAACACCCAATTTCATCCCCGATCTTTTTCTCCGGACCAAACCATGAATTTTCCATCTATTTGCCATAATGCCCACCGCCCAGAAAGCACATCGGTTATCAAATTTCTTCTTTGAGATATTCACAAAAGAATGGAATAGATTGGGACACCGTCAATCTACCATCGACTCTGATACCATTTATTGGGAGCGCGTAACAAAAGTTTGATACATTCAATCGGAGTAATCGCCAAAAAGGAGCTCAAGTTTGAGCTCGTTAACATATTTATTTGGATTCATATTCACTCAAACTTTGAAGCCAATAAGTTTATAGCTAACTTAGATATATTAATTACTCCACACTCCACCAGTTCTGCGATATGAGGTTTTTCTAATACAACTCACATGTGTATCTCAACACTTTACAAGTAGAGTTTCACGTCTACCTATCTGCTTTTTTGGCCTCTTGATTCCATCTCATGCAGCTTTTCTGTGTTTCACTGTCCTCCTCGTCCACAACTTGGGTAGGGTTTAGCTAGTGGGATCAGAAGATATATGCATTTCAGGCTCTCCGAAGCAACCACAAAAATCCAGCAATTTCTTCTGTGGACGGTGAGTGTTTTCGTTACGTGGGTTCTATCTTTTACTTCCGCTTTTTAATTGATATTTGCACATTAGCATCACCAAATATTTCGAACTTCAGTTGCACCTGATTTTCAAATCTTGTTTGGCGGTTTCCGAAAAAAGTTTCAAAACAACCTATTCGCCACTTTAGATTGCTTGGTTGGCCCCTACAATTTCAAGGGGCATGTTGACTTTGACTCCAATCAATCACACAACATCCACTACAAAAAAACAAGGATTTAGCCACGAAAAATTAGCACAAACTAATTTGTGACAAAAATAGTGAAAAAAAATATTTGACAAAAAGCGATGACAAAATTTGTCGCTAATTACGACAAAATACAAAAAAATATCGTTCTAATTGGTGACAAAATAGCGACAAAATAATCGTTGCTAATTGCGACAAAATAGCGCAAAACATATTTGTTGCTAAATTGTCGACAAAAATAGCACAAAAAAATTGCTAATTTGCAAAAATTAGAACGAACAACTTTGTCGAGCTAATTTAGCACAAAAGTTGTTCGTCACTAATTTAGTGACGAAAAAAGATTCGTGTAAACCAACTTATAATTTAGCACAAAAAATAGTTCATCGCAAATTAGCAACGGAAATATATTCGTCGAAAATCATCACAAAATTTGTGAGAAAGGGATTTTCGTCGCTAAATTACAATTGTTTTTTTGTTGCTAAAGTCCACCAACATATTTTCTTCATTAATTTATACAATTAACGACGAAATTTGCAATTCTCATCGATTAACCACGCCCTACTATAAATAATTCAAGCAAATACTAGAGTAAGTGTTTTGATGTGGTTATTTTTTCAATTTCAAAGTAATTGTCTTGTCACAAAAGAATTTAATTTTAGAATTTTATGGTCTTAATTAAAAGTATTAAACATTAGATATGATATTTTAATATTTTATAAATCTTTAATTCGTAGGCACAAGCAAAAATAGGCTTGATGTAAATAAGAACTTACCGAACGTGAGGATTGGCCGATGAGTTTCATATTGGGTTGAAACAGACTTTGCTCACAATTACAAATCATTCTCAATTACATTGCTACCATTGATCCTAATTACAAATCATTCATTTCCAATTATCTTGGTCGATTTCTATGTTGTTGTATAATAAGAAAGTGCTTGTGCTCATTTCTATTTCTTTGTTGATGGTCAGGCGATACATTTTAAGAAACTTATTGTGACATCTATTTTTGATGCATTCAGAGGGAGCACTATTTCGTTCTTGGTGAGATGGAGCATGGATAATCTATTAGCGAATGAGATCTTTTCAGGCAAGGATGAGGTCTTTTACCGACGAAGATTGTTTCGTCTAATTTAGCAAATTCTTTGAATTCTATAGGATATAATCCGTTACTAATTTTAAGAAGCTTTAGATTGTTTCCATTTTCATTGCTCATTTAGCGACAAATTTCCAATATGATAGAATTCCAAATTCGAATTATTTTGAATTCTATTTTTTTCAAAAATAAGAATAGAAAGAAAATATTTACTAAATTAAGAAATTGAAAATATATTAAAATAGAATATGAATAAAAATAAAAAAGAAAATATTCAAATTAGCACAATTTATTTTTTGTGGCTAAATTAGCAACGAAACAAATTATTCGCTAAATTAGCACAAACAAATTATTCGTCTAAATTAGTGACGAAAGAAATACGCAATTGAATATGAATCAAAAATAAAAAAATATTCAAATTGAACGAATTTATTTTTGTGGCAAATTAACAAACTCTATTTCGTCGCTAATTTAGCCACAAAAATAAATGCACTAATGAATATTTTTATTTATATTCAATTAGCGACAAACAAATTATTCGCAAATTAGCAACGAAAAAATATCCGTCGCTAATTGAATATGAATAAAAAATAAAAAATATTCAAATTAGCGACAATTTATTTTTGTGGCTAAATTAGCACAAATATAGTTCGCACTAATTTAGCCACAAAAAAAAATCGCAAATTTGAATATTTTTATTTTTATTCACATTCAATTAGCGACAAACAAATTATTCGTTGCTAAATTAGCACAAAAAATACCTAATTGAATATGAATAAAAATAAAAAAATTCAAATTAAATTTATTTTTGTGCAAATTAGCACAAACTATATTTCGTCGCTAATTTAGCCACAAAAATAAATCGCTAATTTGAATATTTTTATTTTTATTCATATTCAATTAGCACAAACAAATTATTCGTCAAATTAGCACAAAAAATATTAGCTAATTGAATATGAAAATAAAATAAAAGAAAATACAATTTAGCACAAAAGTGGTTCGCGTAATTTACGACAAAAATAAATTGCGCTAATTTGAATATTTTATTTTTATTTTTATTCATATTCCATTAGCACAAAAACGGTTGCGCTATTAGCAACAAACCAGTTTTTGTAGCTAAATTGAATATTTTCCTTTTTTTTATTTTTCATATTATATTAGCACAAAGCAATGGCTAATGTGAATATTTTTTATTCTTTATTCATATTCAATTAGCGACAAACAATTGTTTGTCGCTAAATAGCATTAATTCGTCGCTAATTTAGCAACGAATAATTGGTTTCGTCGCTATTTAGCGACGAATAATTTGTTTCGTCGCTGATGAGCGACGGAAGATCGATTTGTCGCTAAACGATCTTGGCGGACAAAACATAAAAAAAGAGCAGTTTCGGGAAAGAGCCACTTTGAGCGGGCAAAACCTAAAAGTAAGAGCTGTTCTCAGGAAAAGAATCGCTTATTGAGCAACATCCCTCCCTTCCCTCTTCAGAAACCCTAAGAATCATCTTCGTCTTCGTCGTCTTCTCTGCAGAGGTCTCATTTGTCTACCGTCTTCCGTTTTGCTAATCAATCTCGAGCTCAGATCGTCGTGTATTCACTTGCTCGGATCTTGTGACTCGCCAGCGCTCTCTCGGCTCTCAGTTCACTCTCCTGTTCGCAGCTTCGCGGGTCTCTCTCGGCTCTTAGTTCACTCTCCCGACCACCTGGTGAGTCTCGCACGATCGTATTTTGTCCCTTGTCTCTCGCTCGAGCCGATTATGGCGGCCCTGTGCAGATCGGCGACGGACAATCGTCGATCTGCGCTAGGGCCGCCCTAGTTGGGCTTGGGTGAGCATCACCCTCTGTTCGTTTCGTGTAATGCATTTCCCCTTTTTTGGATCTGCTGGTAGTGTCATCGTTGCCTCTTTGTTTCTTTGTTTCCTTTGCACTTTTCTAAGCTGTAGAGCGCCTTGATTGAGACTTTTCTGCTGCTCGAAGTGTAACTTTCGAAATGTATTTGGCCGTGCTTTGGAAGATCTTGTATGGCTTGACCTGCTCAGTTTGGTGGGATCGTTTCGACTTTTGAGGTCCTACAAGGCTTCGATTCATGATTGTGTTACCACAATGCGATGTTAAGTGTACATGATTAGCCATTATCCATATTAGGTGGCACGGCATACAGAAGTCTCTTTGGATCTATAGGCCTTGATAGATAAGAAACGTTGTGTATCTAGAATTATTACAGTCCCAGCTTTGCCTGAATATGAGTACTGAGTTGTCGAACATATCTTTGATTTGATGTAGCGAAAATTCACAGATGAAGACGAAGTCAGTTGCAGTGAAGATGGTAAGTAGAAAGTATAGTTCCCCAGTACATTTCGTAGATTGATCAACCCTCATATGTTGGACATGGTTCGTACACGTGTTTGAAACTTGAATTCTGGAAAGGAACTCTTTTCCTTTCCTTTTAATATCTGATGGAACATTTCCTCTTGTTTTTACGGCAGTTCAAACGTTAGCTTCTATTGCATTGTGCAAGATAATAAACTCTGTTCTCGGAGGCCAGCCATTGTTGATTCTTGGAGTGGTGGAGCCAACTGTAATTATGTATACTTCTTATTTAACTTCTAAAGATAACTGGAATTGGGATCAAAGCTCTTTCTAGCGTGGACTGATGGTACAATATTCCTCTTTTTCCTGCAAAAAAAACAATTTAAGTTCTGAAACTCTGTTAGGCATCAGTTATTCTTATAATTATGCATTACTTTTAAAATTGCAGGGTTTGTGTGTGGACTGCAATCTCTATTTCTACTAGCTGTCCTTGGAGCTTGCTTAATCATAAATAGGTTTACTTGTCCTGCTGGTGAATTATTTGGCCTCCTTATCGCAATGCTTTTCATGTAGCAAACTATCAAGTTTTCTCTTCCAAAAAATGTGTTTGATGTCCCCAAGGTTCATTTCAAGAGCAGGTATCACAAAAATCGATATAGGTCTATGCTTCTTGCTGGAGATTCGATACTTGTTGATATGCTTGCATTCAGAAATAAAGTGGTCTGTCTTCTGCTTTCCCTCTGTTGACAGATAGAGATATCTCTTGTCTCTAGTTCTCTACAATTGTATCTCATGATTTGTGGTATTTTTGGGTTATTTTTGTTGGTCGTCTCTTTGAAGTGAAAACCACCTATATATTTTTGCTACTTTAATTCGTGGCCAATGTTGAGTTTGATACTTGATGTGTACGTGGTGCAGAGGAAAATGCTATGTGATCAGTCTGGACATGAGTGCTATCAAATGACAATTAATCAGTGTTCTATACCTTTTTTTGGCATTTGACATAGGAGTGCCCTTTAGCTGTGGTTAATAATCTCAAATAAAGGATACTTATTCCAGCTCCATAACAATCTTCTAAATCTTACCACTGAACATCTCCATGACTGTGCTGTTCAAGTGAGCCAGCTCTCCTTCCATTCTCTTATATGTCCTTCCTTTTGTTTTTCTTTCCAAGAATTGGAGTGAAAGATGCTTCCATTTGCTTCCATTTGGGGTTTTATATCTGTTGATTGATTTTGTGAGTGTTGTTGGTTGATTTGCATTGGTGGGATCTGATTCTCGTGCCATCAAAATTACTTTTTTAGCAGCAACTGCGAGTTTTTGCTTGTTGTTTTGGAATTTTCACTGCAACTCAATCATTTGAAGTTCAAATTACAGCGGAGCTGCATCGGGAGGACCGGAACATACAGAAAAATAGAAGGCAGATTGCGATTCGGTAAGGGTCGTCTGGAATTGTGGAGGGTTTGCGTGTAAATCGCCGGCTTTGTGAAGTTGAGTGTGTTGCTTGTCATGGGGATGCTAATGTTAGCCATCTCTCGGCAATCACTATCGTCGACAGCGGCTTTGGAGAACTTTTGGCCAGAGACGGGACAGTGTTGGAGCTGGATGATTCGAATCTCAACTCGGCTATCACGATGCGAGAGCTTGGGAGAAAAAGTCGTCATGTGTTGTAATGTAGAATCCTGGTACTTGTCTGACGTTCTAGGCAGTGATATTTTTCACTTGACATTTTTCATTTATTTATTTGCTTAGCTGTTATTGTTCATTTTGTTTGTGTAGTATTTAGTCATATAATTCTCTGATCTTTCTAAATCTATGGAAAAAAAGAGACAATGGTAGATGAATGTATTTTGTTTTCATATTATTATAATATTTAGATTATTACTTGCTTAATTAATGTTAAATATAAATTCTAGAAATTAATTTTGCTTTTAATTAGATTTAAAATAAAAAATAAAAGAAATTATTTTATCATGCGATCACAAAAGTTTGTTGCAAAACTCATCCCATGCTCGGTCGTCGCAAAATCTATTGCTAGAGAAGATTAAAAAATTAATAAATTTTGTTGTTAAATTTAATTTTACTAATGCTGATTTGGCGCTATTTTCGTTGTAACATACTTTAGCAACGAAAGTTTTCGTGGCAAATCGTCCTGTTCGTCGCAAATCAACGACCGAAATTGTTCGTCGCAGAAAAAGGAAGTTTTAGCCACGGAATTTGCTACAAAATTGTGACAAAATTAGTGGCTAATCCATTTGCGACGAAAATTGCAGCGAAAAAAATTTGTGGCTAACTCGGCGTCGCAAAATTAGTGACGAAAATCAATTTTCGTCGCTAATTTGCCACAATGTTTGCGACGAAAGCATTCGCAAATCAACGACTAAAGGTGTTTGTCGCAAATATTGTCAAATTAGCGACGAAAATTTGATTTTTCGTCGCTAATTTGCCAAGAAAATTTTGCAAAATTCCTAATAGATTTTGCAACAAAATTGCAACGAAAAAATTCATGCTAATTCGGCGTCGCAAAATTTAGCGACAAAAAATAGAATTTTCGTCGCTAATTTGCAACAAATTTGCGACAAAAATGTTCGTCACAAATTAGGATGAAAAGAGTTCGTCGCAAATCCCGTCGTAAATTAGCGACAAACCACTTTCGTCACAAATCAGCAACGAACATTTTTCGTCGCAAATTAGCGACGAAAATGCTATTTTTCGTCGCAAATTAGCGACGAAAATGCTATTTTTCGTCGCTAAATTTTGCGACGCCGAATTAGCTACGAATTTTTTTTCGTTGCAATTTTCGTCGCAAAATCGATTAGCCACGAATTTTGCCAAAATGTTCGTGGCAAATTTCGTGGCTAAAACCTTGTTTTTTTGTAGTGATCCTTAGTACCCTTTGAAAAATAATTTTGCTCTTTTTGCGCCAAAAAGAAATGATTACACCTAAAGTTAAGCAACTTTTTCTTTTTCTTTTTCTTTTTTGTTGCTTTGGACGTGTTAAGATGCCATTTAAATCAAGAAGTGGGTGAATTTTATCTGGGTCTAATATCCTAAGATAGCACCAAAGTGTACTTCTTATAGTAAAAATTAAAAAATAAATGAAAACTTGAACTACTTGGGCTTAGTAATTTTCAGTGCGGTTTGGCCCATGACATTTGTCATAGTAAAAGTGGATGGATGGATTGCAATCACTATAGGGCCCAAAGATACGAATTTAACTAGAGATTTAGCTTCGATGTCATTGAGTTCCATCTTTCGTTGAAGCAGCAAATGGCGCAACCGAGGATAGTAATGTCGCAAGTGAATGTTGACTAGAGCCACGAGCTAGGCAATCAACATGGAGCAAAATTTTGGGGCAGTGCTTCGGCGCTCAGAGCTGATCCATGCATCTTTCCGTGAGCTCTTATGGTGCTAGCTTCACTAATCTTGGTTAACCCCGGGTAGCTCCCTAGGTTCTCCCCGCTCGTTAGGAGTGTTGCTGGGGCATACGATGATTCTTTTGCCATATGGGGAGTTAATTTCCTTCGCTAGTCCTAGTGGTGTGCCAAACTGGCAGCCCCATTTCCACCGAACCCTCTCCTTGACGTGAAACGCGGATCGTACATCTTTTTGGTATGTCCAGATAATAGGTAGGGAACCGATCTATTGAAGTGATGAGAAATTGTGGTGGCAAACCAAGTACAAAAAGATCGAACGAGATCGCACACAAGTCAATGCATGTGGTGAATCGAAGCAACAACTGAGGCATCAGTTCTTTCCCAGGAATGCAGACCATAGTGCTTGACAGAGCATTGCATAATCTAATGTATGGTAACGACGTTGAAAGTATATGTGCCAATCTTCAGTACTCATGCTAGACATAGTATAAAGGCCGACTTCTAGGTCTCAAAATCGAGAATTAGACAGTTCTTTCCGAAACTAGTCTATTAAGGCCAGTTCAGTTTGATTTCCGAGTTGAATTGGCCTAGTTGATCATCCCCGTCGGTGATTGGATTAAGCTTAAAATGTATCTGTTTATTTTGAGTGAGAGAGATACACGTATATAATTGACTCTCGTTATATTGACTAGAATAATAATAATAATAATAATAATAATAATAACACATAGCAAAAGAAAGCCCGAAAGAATAATACTTAACCAAAAAAATCAGCACTTTGTTCCGGTGTAGTTCGAGATCTATCAATTTCGTGCAAGCTGGTCCGTGTCAAAATCATTTGTACTGCCCAAAGTTTTTATCCAAATACCCAAAAACTCGTAAGATATTATATTAAGTTTTGATCCATATTATAGATTAAAAAGTAATTATGATAAATTTTATATCATGACCTATCTAGATACTTAATTATAATATGTTACAACATTTACGATGGTTTGGGAAATCGGGTCTACGGATAGTGGTAGCCACGATTCAGAATTGGTTGGTTCCGGTTCATGAACCGGCGGTTCCCGCTTGTGGCCACTTGTGAACCGGAATTGGAACCTTAAGGGGAGGTTCTCGTTTTGAACCGGCAGTGCCGATTTTGAATTGGCAATTCCAAACCGGTTTAATGGCCGATTCCGGTTCCGATTTCAATTTTTAAATTTAATTTTTAAATAATGAATTATGAAAAAAAATTATTAAATATAAATTATAATCAATTTGTACATTATAATCAAATTTGAGAGGAAAAAAAAGAGGGGGAAGGGGCTTGAACTTAATGAATTATCATTGAGCGTCTACATATGTTCTTGGGGATAGAAAAATCAAAGCCTATGCAGTTCTTGTACCTTTGATAACCCAAATTTGCCTCATCGTTAATCGTCGCTACCCGTTTTGGTACCCATGGCGGTAGTATCTCCATCATCATTGAAGAAATCGGCTTCATTGTTGTGATCCATCTCTTGTTGTCGATGTTTAGCTTTTGTCCAATCATCGACACAAGCTTGAGCCTCCATCGAATCCGGATGTAATCTTGAACGTCGATCGTTCAAAATGTTGCCTCCGGTGCTAAATGCTTGTTCAACCACAACCGTTGAACAAGGAGTTGCTAAAACTTGTCTTGCAATGAGAGCAAGAGTTGGGAATTGGGTTGAATGCTTCTTCCACTACTCTAGAATTTTAAAACTCTGTGCCGCCTTTGGAATTACCAAAATCAAAAGAAATGATTAAATAGGTTTCTATTTCAGAAATATTACATGTTGTTTTCTTTTATTTTATTTTTTGCCTACTCATCAGCATTTTGTACCCTCTACTAATTCTACCTAGGTTCCCTCCTTGTACGTCACTATGTTGGGAAGATCTACTATCACGTACTAGATTATATCTACTACAAAATTCATTATACAATTCTACTATTGCATCTTTAATCGCTACTTGTATAGATATAACATTTACAACTGCATTCAAATGTAAACATTCATAATATATATTTAGATAATCACCTAATAATTGAACAAAAAAAAGCAAAAAAAATAGATTTTATAATAATGCAGCCATTTTGTTCCCATTGCCATAATAGTCAAAGCTAATTGATCATCTTTTTCATATTCTTCAAAAACACCAACAATATTAACACACTCTATTAAAAATAAATGCGTAGTAAGATAATAAATACCGGATAAAAGTATATGTTGCATCATTAAAAACTTGTAAAAAATATAAATTTTTTTTGCAAATATCTCACTCTTGTGGGAATAAATTAATTTCATAAACTTTATTTAAAATACACGTACATAATAAATTTTTATATGCAAAACATTGATTAAGCAACTCATAAGTAGAATTCCAACGAGTCGGAACATCTTTTGAAAATTATTTGGTTTTCTTTTATTTGTTTTACAAAATCTACCCCATTCTCTCATAATTTGAAGATGTTTCCATAAAAATTGAATTGCTCTCTTTATTGGGCTAAGAAAAGCATCAAGAGTTCGTAAACGATCTTGTATATATAAATTTAAAACATGACAAGTACATTTAATATGAAAAAATTGCCCACCAAAAGCGGGATTACAAATCTTTTCTAAATCGAGAATGGAAGTGGTCTTTGCCGCGGCATTATCAAAACCAACCGAAAAAATTTTATTAATCAAATCATATTATTTTAAAACTTGCCTAATTACTCTATAAATATTATTGGTCGTATGCCGATCATTAAAAGCTCGAAATGTAATAACTCATTTTTGAATGTTCCAATCGTCACATATCCAATTACATGTGATACCCATATAAAAATGAGTTTACCAAGGATCACTACAAAATGTCACTACCTATATGCACACGTCCATCAAAATTCATAAAAAAAAATTTCAAATCTTTTTTTCCTTTTTTATAATGCCCAATAAGTTGGCGTTTAAGCCTATTTCTCGAACAAGTTGTGCTCATGGAGTACATGCAGTGTTTATAAAATAATTAAAATAAAAAATTTCACCAAAATTAAACGGTAAACGTTCAATGGAAGCAAATCTATCTAATTCTTCTTTATAAAATTTTTTATTGTGATGAAATAAAGGAGAATTGTTAGGATTGGCGTACTCGAAAATTTGTTGTTGGCAGGTGTTGATCCCCATTTGCATTGCTTGTTTCGACTTCGGATGCCATTCAATGTTCCATAGCCGTCTCCACCTGTAAATTTGTATATTGTCCCACAATATTTACATTTTACCCGATACTTGTTTTCGCATAAATTTTCCTTCATGAAGTATTTTGATATGTTGGATGTACCTTCCCGTTCCGCTCCTTTGTTATTGATATTTCTTCGACACTAGATAGAAGGATGAAGACTTTCTTGCGTTGTCACGTACTTGACATTGGAAATAACATTGATATTATCATCCTCGTCTACCCAACATGTAAAATCACAATGATCATATTCATAAGAATAATCGGATTCCCCCATCCGAATCGGACTCTTTTCCCTATCACCCGCTCTGCTTCCACTTGTCATTTTTGAGAGAATTGAGCGGAAAACGGATTTAGAAAATTGAGAGAATTAAGCCGTGATTGAGAGATTTGAGCAGATTGAGAGAATTTGAGAAGAAATTGTGAGAAAAAATGAAAGATGGAAAGAGAAATTTATAAAGATTTAGGATAGTTTTAATAAATTAAGAAAAAAAAATAAAAGGGAGGGAAGGGGAGCCATTGCTTGCAACGATCAAACTGTTGGGAAAGAACTGTTCTTGATTTTCAAAAAAATTTTTTTAGCTATTGGGCCTAAACGGGTTCTAGATTTTTAGGAACCGTAACAGGCCCGTGTGGATCGAGCCGGCTGGCTGGTTACGATTGGTCAAGGGGTCGAATCTGGGCCCAAACCGGCCTGTGGCCACTAATATCTACAAAATCGGAATATTCCATCTTCCCGAAAAATAAAAAAAAAAAAAAAATCTTGACGAAGGAAAGCGATAATTACCGAACGGGGGTGCAGTACGGAGGAGTCTTTCGAAGGTCAAATTTGTCTCCATCCGCGAGATGCTCGCTTCATATGAGAGAGAGAGAGAGAGAGAGAGAGAGAGAGAGAACAGAGTCGTCTTCTTAAATTTTACATGATACAGACGCGATCCCCTCAAAGAAAACAGAGGAAGAAACAGTGATTTCCTTCGGGAAATCCCATCTACATGAGTCACTTCCCACCTTCATGGCTATTATATTCACACATCCATCCAGCCACTCCTTGCACAAAACTATTCACAATGGCACGCCTGATGCCTTACTTAGCTAAAGCCAAAAATAAAAAATTAAAAAGCTGTTCATTCAGGTTAGATTTGTAGATCGGCCGCTTCTGCTCCTCCTCCAAAGCTGGTCAGCCATGGATGCCCTGCATCATAACTTTCCCAGTTAGGTTTCTGGAGAAAAAGGAAGGACAACCCAAATGGATTTATGGTTCAAACTATTTACTAAAACGCCAGATCAGGGCAAATTATCTGGAGCTGAAATAGCAGTCCAAGATCCAATTTTTCAGAACTATAATGATTCAAACTGACCGGAAAAGGAAAGAAAAAGAGGAGCTCACTGAGCACTTGATCGGCAGAGAATCTTCTGGAAACATCCCTGCACAGCATCTTCCTGAGCAGATCCTTTGCCGTCGCCGACGCCGACCGGAAGGCCCGCGGCGGGAACCTCAGGTTCGCCCGCAGCACCGCCCCGAAGATCTCCGCCACGCTCTCCCCGTTGAACGGCGGGAACCCCGCCAGCATCACGTACAGCACCACCCCCGCACTCCACAGGTCCACCTTCTCCCCGTACTCCCTCCCCTCCACCACCTCCGGCGCCACGTAGTACGGCGTCCCCACGACCCCCTTCAACCTTGCCGCCGGGTCTCCCCCAATCACCTCCGCGGAACCGAAGTCCGCCAGCCTCAGCCGGCCCCGGGAGTCGAAGAGTATGTTGTCGGGCTTGATGTCCCGGTGGACGACGCCGTGGCGGTGGCAGTGAGCGACGGCGCACATCAGCTGGGAGAGGATCCGGGCGGCCTCGGGCTCCGGGAGGGGGCCGGCGGAGGCGACGGCGAGGTGGAGGTCGGGGGAGTCGCAGAGGTCGAGGACGAGGTGGAGGTGGGAGGAGTCCTCGTAGGTACTGTGGATGCGGAGGAGGTTCGGGTGCGGGGAGAGGAGGGAAAGCACCTTGGGCTCCATGAGGAGGCAGTGGGAGTCGAGGTCGTCGCCGGAGACGGCGGACTTGTCGATGGACTTGACGGCGAGGGAGGAGGCGGAGGAGGGCTCGGCCGAGGGGCGCAGGGGCTCGCAGCGGCGGACGACGCCGAAGCGACCGCGTCCGATCTCCTCGCAGATTCGGTAGTCTCGCTTCAGCGCTTCGGTCATCACTCTCGCTCGGTTTCTCTCTCTTCTGCTCTGCTCTGCGACAAATTCTGGATTGTGATGGTGGGTTTTAGTTATCAGTTGGGTTTCTGACACGGCAAGCCAAGGTCCAAAAACAGAGGAAAGGATTTGGCCGCTGAAGGAGAATATTCTCGATTCCTCCGGCCTTCTTAACGTACTGAAAAGCCGATCAGCGTTGGCAATCCCCCAACCCGGTACGGAATATTAGTGACTTTCGCGCGAGAAATGTAATTGGGCCGTACGTCACGTCAATGTGTGGAATTACTGTCCCACCAGTTTCTTTACAAATCCAAATCATTAGGTCGGAATTTTATATTTGCAAATATTAAGACGCCCTGCCACGTGTCTTCTACGTCGATATCATGTAAAATTTCGTGTGCTCGCTTACTGTCTTAGAAGTTTGAACAGTCAAACGATGGCGTATTGATTCGATGAAACCCAAAACTAAACCGTCATCCATGGAACTAAATCTCACGACTTGCAAGAGTAATTTTTGCATAACCTTTGCATCATATGCATTCCGACAATTGACTTGCATAGATCTTATACGGAGGCCAAACAACTTGTTGGATTATATCAAAAGCGCTCGATCCAAACACAGCACGTCCACTCGAATTTACATGATATCATAATATGAGAAACATTTGTCTACCCCCACTTCTGAGCGTCCATTGAATAATGTGGATCTTATACGGAGGCCATATAATCCTTTAAATTATACGAAGACCCTTCGATCTAACGGAACACATCCATTCGAGTTCACGTGATAATAGTAAGAGAAGAAGCTTGTACAGGCCCACACCAAGTGTTCACTAAATGAAGTCCATCACAGTCGTTGGTC
The DNA here is from genome assembly GCF_020921035.1 of Rhodamnia argentea. Lineage (NCBI taxonomy): Eukaryota > Viridiplantae > Streptophyta > Magnoliopsida > Myrtales > Myrtaceae > Rhodamnia > Rhodamnia argentea. Next base: position 20,257,271 of record NC_063150.1, on the reverse strand, counting down.
AGGTGGTTTCCACGTGGACCACAGACTAGAATTTCACCTGACCGACAGGGCAAGAAGCTTCCCAAGAACATGGTTCTTAGATTGGGGTGCAGTCGTCCGAGATAAGTTGTTGATCTGACGGCTACAAATAGATGTGATAATGGTTTTTCTTAAATTTTTTTTTTTTTTTTGTCAGGCAATGTGATAAAGAAAAATTTTAAATAAGAATTCGAAATGCTCTCATTTTCTTAAATAAAGGCTTAAAATGGACGTTGTTTCAAATAAGAACATAAACTACCCTATTTGTATCAAAGAAGGGCATGATCAAAGACATTTTAGTTTATTACATTTTTTATATTTTTTCTTTTTCTTTTTTTTTTTCTTTTTCTTTTTCCTTCATTTTCGCTCGTGCCCAACCCTCGCTGCCTCACCGGCCACGTGCAAGATGCCCCTCGCCTAGGTAGAGCGAGAAGAGCCCTTCGCCAAGAATCGTGAGGTCGACCCTCCCCGGGGCAAAGCAAGGCAAGCCCTTGCGGCGGCCGTAGGCAAAGCCACCCAACCTACGGCCACCAACAATGAGGGAGAGAAAAAGAGAAGGAAAAAAAAAAGAAAAAATGGAATAAATTTAAAAAAATGTAAAAAGACAAAAATACCATTGGTCATCCCATTCTTTAGAACAATAGAGGTTCTTCGGACCTTTATTTAAAATAAAGTTCACTTCATGCTTTTATTTAAAAAATAAAGGCATTTTAAACCATTATATGAAACTTTTCCATGTGATAATGTTGATTGCGGGAGAGGTACGAGCAAGGACAATCTTCTTTTGGTACTATTAAGATTTCGGTTTCATGTTTTTTTTTTTCTATTTTTGTATTTCACGGTGCTAAAATGCCGCTCCCATTCCCTAAATTTCTTCTTCAAGTAAGTTTGTTTCACTAAAAATAAATTATTTGATAAATATTTTCATAAAAATAATCGCTTTTATAGTTTGAAATAATTAGTTTATAAAAAAATTGATTATCGATGAAAATTTAGGCCTTAACATTTTCTTATATGATAATAATATTTTAATTTCAATGATTTTTACAAGCAATATAAGCGATTTTTTTAGGAATTTTTTTTTAAAATCATCCAATTTTTTGGGAAACAAACGCACGCAAAATCCAGATTCATTAGAGTTTCTTTTGATCCAACCAAGTGAATATTATTAATCAAATGGACTTGGGTCCACGCAAGTATTTCTCCTTCCATTCCTACTTGCTACTTTTCCAATCCCAAGCTTTCACCCGGACACCAAAACTAGATTAAAAATATCAAAAGGGTCAAGGCACTTCTTAGGATGGATTTGGTTCAGCTTTCTTAAGGGGCTTTCAATCCTCAAAGGCCCTTGGAAGATTGTTGAAGCATTTGGTTCAACTCTAGGTCAGCATTTAGCCAAATGCTACCCTTGGAAAAGTTGAAAGCCCAATGCTGGTCTCTATCAATATTGAGCTTTCAGCATTTAGCCAAATGCTAAAAGATTTTTTTTTTTTTCATTCAAGAACTATCCTCACTAATTTCTTATTTCTCTTATTTTACCCCTCCCTATTACTATTCATCTTCTTCGTTGAGTTCTTCGTGGAAGAGTCAAATCTAGCGTTCCGGCCGAGGATGGGCCGAAGGACGACGAGGGGCCGGCAAGGGATCGGTTGCAAAGGCTAGCCCAGCCGCCTAGGCAAGGACTCCTAGTTCACACAAACCCAAGCATCGCCCGAGGTTACGTGACCTCAAGCGGCCATTGCTAGGTTGCGCGAACCCAAGCAACGGCACTTGAGGTCACCCAAACTCGAGCAATGGCGCCCGAGGTCGCCAACCCAAGCGCAATTGCCTAATAGCAAACCTAAGCATCGCTCGACCTTAGGCGGCCCTCGTCCGGGTTGCGCAACCCTCGACAGGGATAGCTTGAGGTCAAACGACGGCCACCGGCGCCAGATCTAGCTTGCTAATAGCCCGAAGCCTTCGCTAGTCCAACGAAGGTTATTTTTTATATATATAAAAAAAATAGAAGATTGCATTCAAAGCCCCTTTGCAAAGTTATTTTTACCAAATACCAATTAACTCAAAGACCATTTTCAAATGAGTTTTTATCAAACGTAATTAGCATTTTCCTAAATCCCTTTTAGATTGAAGGCATTTGCATTTTTTCAAAACCCATTTCAAATGCTGAACCAAACCCACCCTTAATCCTTATTAAATATGTTTTTGAAAATGCAATGCTTTTTCAATCGAAACAAATATCTTTCTTATAACACGTAAATATTCGGTTTACAAAGATTTTCCCCGAAAATGTTAATTCAACGTTTGGTTAACCAGTAAACATGGCCCTAATTCGATCGCCTCAAAGATTGTTCTAAAAGTAAACATCCGCGCGTTCTCTCCTTAAGGATTTGGTTTCAAATTAGCAAAACTCATTACTTTTTTTTTTTTTAACGAGGATCATATCCACTTCATTTCAGTTACGAAATATCTTATGAGCTCTACGTGAAAACCACACGATAACCAATCTTGTGTCAACAGTTTCTACCATGTGTCGGCCAGCTAATTATGCCATATGTATGCAAATTACTTGTGCCAAGTCTATGTCAATTGCTTTTAGCATACCGATCTTGTTCCCCTCCTCGATTCCAGTCATTCACGACAAACATGTCGAATTTTAATGCCAACATTGGCCAGTGTCAATCTCGCACACGCCAATCCTCGCGTTGACCAAAGCTATGCCCAATCACAATCTCATTAGCATAGTTTTCATGACATCTAATAGTTTCGAAGTCCATAGCTAATGCCTATTATGGGCCATTTTTAGGTGCTAAAGGTAATGAACACTTCAAAAAAAAAAAAAAAAAAAGAAACCGACGTGCTCAAGAACAAACCGGTTCAATTCTCGCTTCCAATTTTGAGGAGTCGAATGAGATCTTGCCTAAATTGCCCGTGTTATATATGCTCATTCCATCCATTTAAAGACTCTTTAAAAGCCGGTTCTATTAAAAAGAAAAAAAATAAGTGAATTTCTTTTTTTTTTTTTTTTTGTGGTATGTGCAAGAATATTTTGAATTACTTGTTAAGTTTCAAAAAATTGAAAAGGCCAGAACTTATTAATCTTTGGTTTTTTTTTTTAAAAAAAAAAAAATCCTTATCATGTATGATTTCAAAATGTAATATTTTTTTCGGTTCAAACAAATAATCTTTTTTTCGGTTTTCAAAGCCCTTTTCCAAAAATGTTAATTCTGCTTTTGATTAACCTTTTTTTTTTTTTTTTCAGTCGAATTGTTAAATAGTTAACATGGCCCTAATTCGATAGCCTCAAACCAAAATTGTTCTAGAGGCAACTTTCGCATGTGTTCTCTGCTTAAGGATCCGGTTTTGAGTTAGCAACAAAATTCTTGTTTTTTTTCTCCGGATCAAGTGTACCAATTTTATTTCGGTCATTAAATATCACGAGCCCCCATGAGCGAACCGCATTATTATCTAATGGCTAAGATAGAATGAGCTCGCATGCATAAGTTCGTTTAAGACTTCTCTTCGATTAGGGTGCTCTAGCCTGGGTTTATCCCCAGACAATGGTCCGGCTAGAAGGTTGGCATTAGACCTGGAAAAGAGTTTGGCAGCCCAACTTGATTTTGATTTTCCAAGTGGCTTTAGGCCCTTTTTGGGGCACACCATCGGCATTTCGATTTGCCTCCATTGGTATTGCTATGGACATTGCCAACTGCCGGCTTCTGCCACGTGTATGCTGACCGTTTTCTATCATGCGTCTGCCGAATATATCGAATTTTAATGCTAACATTGGCCTATGCCAACCTCGCACATGCCAATCCTTATGTCGGCCAAACCTACGTCAATCACAATCTCATTAGAATATTTTTCATGACATCTCACAATTTCAAAGTCGATAGCTAAAACCTAGTTTGGCCATATTTTTAGGTGCCGACGATAACGAACTGTTCAATCTCTATTGAAAAAAAAAACAAAACAAAACAACGAGTTCATGAATAGGCCGGTTCAATTCTTGGTTCCAGTTCTCTGAGAATCGACTGAGTTTTTCCCTAAATTACGCGTGTTATATCTACCCAATCAATCTTGCAAAAGACTCTCTAAAAACTGGTTCTATTTAAAAAGAAAAACCAAGTGAAAATGTTTTTATTTTGGTAAGTGCGAGAATTATTTTAAAAATTTTCGTTTGTTGATATGATATTCCTTTTGCTTCTGAGAGGCTAATGGATTTATGCTTTACCTCGATTTGCTATGATAGCGCTAGTTCAGCTATATCGGCCCAAGCTATGACGGCGGTCTTCAGCGGTGGCAGGATTTGGAAATGTGTATATATATCGGAGTAACTAAAGTGGATTTTTTTTTAGTTTCGATATATGAAAAAGCAGTTATAAATAAAACAAAAGATTTTAAAATTCAAATGCAAAGTCGGTTGGGACACATACTACTAAAAATTAAAGTTAGGTGTGTTTCTTTGAGTGAAAGCATTTTTCGAGAATTAGTTTTCCGGACTTTCATCCGTTTGATTCGCTAAAAATGACTTAGTCAATGGAAAATACTTTTCGGTCAATGGAAAATTTATGCACAAAATTAGGAGATTGAATTTCTAAATCTGAAAAGATAAAAACGTTTTTCGAAATTGCTTCTCTTGAATTTTTTTTATTTTTTTAAATATTTTATATTCTATAATTTAGTTCTATTTATTTTTATTTTATTGTATTGTTTCTTTTTTTCATTTTTTTTCCTTTTTCTTCTCCCTCCACCGGTCTCCCGGCCTCACCAACGATCGACGAGCCTCGAGCTCACCAAATCCCAAATACCTCGAGCTCGGTCGAGGCCGGCAAGCCCGAGCTCGCCCGTGGCCGCCACCGGTGGATTGCGGCGAGGAACAAGGAAAAAATAATAAAAAAATAACAATAATTACTTAAAGTTCGATTATTATTTTATTATTATTATTATTATTATTGCTTCATAAAGTGATGAGATTGAAACCATTTTCCAAATTGAGATCCAAACACCAGAAAATATTTTCGATAACATATCACCAAAAAAAAAAAAAAAAAATTAACCATCTTCTTAAAAAATAATTTTTCGAAAAATATTTTCCTTTAACATAAAGTTTTTCCCCAAACAAACGTAACCCTAAAACCGTCCTTCTCATACTCATTCCTTCTGTTTCGACCAAAAAAAAAAAATACTCATTCCTCCTGTCAAGGTCACCCTTACATTTCCCCGATTCAGTGGGCAATACCACCAAGTTTATCGCATGGTCAGCTAACTAAGAATCTCATGTACTATTTTTTTTTGCTTTTTTTTTTTTTTTTGTTTTGTTTTTGTTTTTTTTTTTGTTTTTGTTTTTTGTTTTTTTGTTTTTGTTTTTTTTTTTTTGGGCCTTTGTAAGTCAGTTGGGGTTGCTTTCATGACCAAACTCCAAGAGACCACGGAAGCAACAATGACATCTTTTTGCTTCCATGTATCTTGTCCAAAAAAAACCCGCTTAAACTACGTACATGACATGACATGGCAAATTTTGCATAGACACGAGAGCTACTTATTCCATTGGTCTCGATGAATTCCAACCATGTCATTGTCATGTAGAATAAGTTGCATACAAGTGAGCGTGCACATGCATGCAACGACCTTCTTTACTTCCTTTGAAATGGAATTTTGTCTGCTAATCGAATGTGACTCTAGCTACATGTATATAGCTAGGACACGTCCTTTTGGTAACATATCGTCAATGTCTAACCGACAGAAAAGTGAGCTCATCGCGAAACAAGATGAGCGTAATTATTGTCAAGAAAAGTTAGGCTTTCAGCATATCATGCAATAGACCAACAAATGACAATCGAAATAGTTATGAAGAAAAAGTAAGAAAGATATAGCAAATAATTGTGTAAGATTTTTATGTGATTCGGTTCGAATCGGCACTTGCATCCACGAGGACTTTGATCTAGGGAATTACAAGCACCAATGAAACAATTTCTCAAGTTTTTTTTTTCCAACACTAGATTGACCCAAGCAATCCTGAAAGTTTTTTTTTCTCAACCTCTCCTAGTTGTTGCACCAAGAACTATCACAGAGAGAAATCCCAACCCTCCTCTTCAATGCGCTTCCCAACTAATATTAGCGTTTGGCGAAAGATCTCAATGGAGGGATCTCATAATCAACGCGGTTTAAGAAACTAACCTTACTTGACTTCACCTGGGGAATTTAGCTTTAAAGCATCTATTAATAAACACGCAAAGTTACTATACTTTTTATGACGCAATTTCAATGTAACACCGATATCATATAGTTATAGCTATACCAAACGAACTCTAAACTACATACCATCGCTAAGCTCGTTACGGGTCTTACCCATTTACGCCGGTTTTGAAGCCTAATAATTAGATTTTCCTAGTGTGAGCTCCTTACTCAAAACTTCAGCCAAAATATGATCGACAGACTAAGCTTTCAAACGAATGCAAGATATCTACGGGTTCAAATTCAAAATTTGACTTGGGTAACTTTTAAAGTTGGAAACAAAATGGACAATGAAAACCGTAGATCTCAAATATGGAGATCGCCCGAATTTACACACAGTTAAGTTTGCGGACATCATTAATCATAGTCCATCAATTCTAACCCAATAAAATTTGAAATTATTATCCAAGATTGTCAAAACCATTTCTTTCTTACGATCTCATTTAAAGCCTACCAAGGGTAGTAGTGACCCTAATGTACGGAAACACCTCCACCTCGGAATCCGTATCCGAATCCGAATCCGAATCCGAATCCGAATCTGAAACGACAAACGAGCAATCTCCCTATCCCGCGGCCATAAGTGCATCTCCCTATCAAATCCACCCACAGCCGTCAGATTCCCCACCATCTCCTCTCGAAGAATATTCCCCCCCAAAAAAAAAAACATTTTAAACTTGACCTTTCTTGTACGTCCTTCAGGCGGAAAAAAGGGCAAATCAAACCGAACATTTCACAGAGCAGAGAGAGCAGCAAGTAGAGAGAGTAATGACCGAAGCATTGACGCGAGACTATCGAATCTGCGAGGAGATCGGACGCGGCCGCTTCGGCGTCGTCCGCCGCTGCGAGCCCCTCGATCCCTCCGCCGCTCCCTCCTCCCTCGCCGTCAAGTCCATCGACAAGTCCGCCGTCTCCGGCGACGACCTCGACTCCCACTGCCTCCTCACGGAGCCCAAGGTCCTCTCCCTCCTCTCCCCCCACCCGAACCTCCTCCGCTTCCATAGTGCCTACGAGGACTCCTCCCACCTCCACCTTGTCCTCGACCTCTGCGACTCCCCCGACCTCCACCGCGCCGTCGCCTCCACCGGCTCCCTCCCGGAGCTCGACGCCGCCCGGATCCTGGCCCAGCTGATGAGCGCCGTCGCCCACTGCCACCGCCACGGCGTTATCCACCGGGACATCAAGCCCGACAACATACTCTTCGACTCCCGGGGGCGGTTGAGGCTCGCCGACTTCGGCTCCGCCGAGGTGATCGGCGGAGACCAGGCGGCGGCGGCGGCGCTGAGGGGGTTGGTGGGCACGCCGTACTACGTGGCGCCGGAGGTGGTGGCGGGGAAGGAGTACGGGGATAAGGTGGACGTGTGGAGTGCGGGGGTGGTGCTGTACGTGATGCTGGCTGGGTTCCCGCCGTTCACCGGGGAGAGCGCTGCAGAGATATTCGGGGCGGTCCTGAGGGCGAACCTGAGGTTCCCGCCACGGGTGTTCCGGACGGTGTCGCCGGCGGCGAAGGATCTGCTCAAGAAGATGCTGTGCAGGGACGCTTCCCGAAGGCTCTCTGCCGATCAAGTCCTCAGTGAGTCTTTTTCGAGTTTTTCTCATCCATTTAGTCAACTTCTCCTCGTTCTTTTGGGTTTAACTCTTTTAAGTAGAGTGAAAACCAATCTTGAAAGCTCCAATTTTTGCAGAGGCTCACCTCAAATTAGTGATCTTTTAAAGCATCTAAACCGGTAAACCCATGTCATATTTCATCAAACCAGCTTCAAATTTACGACCCATCACGATTCATCTAACCCCACCTCCTCCGATCAAAAAATCACCAACTTTCCCACCGTTTGAAAACGATGCTCTCATGCAGGTCATCCATGGGTGACCAGCTACGGAGGAGCAGAAGCGACGGATCCCGTCTTAACTCAAGACTTCCACCGTGTATAGGTGCAAAGCCACGTCGAGTTTCAGGGAAGCTTTTTGGCGACTTTGTTAGATGATTTTTCCTGAAGCAACCGAGATTTCGCTTCATCTGAGCGGGTTGAACGAGGATGTGAAACTACGGGATCTAATTTCGTTCGGTTCTTGTTTTCTGTGACCGGGTCGTTTTGGATATTCCGAGGATACGGAGAGATATGCAGTTAAAAGATTGCGACAACGTTTGCGCTCTGTCCCTGTTGAAATCCCATGATCAATCCCCCTCTCGGCCTCTCCGATCCAATCCATAAACACATGATTAATAATAATTAATATCCGTTTTGCTTTGGATGTTAATTAAGTTTTTCTTTGATGGTCTTTCTAAAAATGTCCGTATTTTTTTTTTCCCATTTTGGATGCAAGATAAATGCTTTTTACCTGCCGGTTGTTTGGTTTGGGCAGTGGGACGAAGACAAAAGATGGGACCTTTGCAGGCTCCGTACAACTACTCCGTAGTTATCACCATCACGACCTTCCTTTCCCCGGGAAAACTCGCCACCTGGTGCTCTGTTCCCCCGCCATGAAAGTGATGCCATCCCCATAAGAAATGAAAAGAAAGCGATAGCCTCTTTTCTTTCTAGGAAAATCGTTCGATAAACCTAACGCGCACCTACTCGATCGGGTTTAAATTAGTGGGGGTAACGGTTTCAATTCGGTTGGTCACCACCCTGAAATCAAAAATCACCTGTTCGGATACAATTTGACAAAATGAAAATCGCGAACCTCCTTGTTGTTCCATGAGCCCATTCGAAAATTGAATCATCGGTCCAGTCCGATTCCCGAATAGATTCATAAAACCGATCCTATCAAGCACCGATGTCAATCAGGAATAGACTCACAAGTGAGTGTGCGTTTGCCTCATGTTAGAATTCATCATATTGTGCCAGGTCTCCGTTATTTGCACCCATGTATTCAGCTTTTATTTATTCGAAGATGTTGTAGAGTCAGAATACAGCTACCATACGTGCTTTTGATTGCAAAACAAGGACAATGTTCTGTCCTGCCTTGTTTATGGAAGACAACGAGATCATCTTCATAATGGCTTGGCTACTCATGCTTGAATTAAAAAAAAAAATTACAAACATATGTATATAAACCGGTCCGGTCCGTGTGGTTTCTGATTCTTTTGTATACTCTTAATTCAGATTGTTACAGATGATGAAACTCACGTAAGATTCTTCTAGGATCTATTAGATTCAACGATCAAAGTTCAGTTAATATATATAGTACATGCGTTTCCTATTTATTCTCACTTTTCCTATTTATCCCTACTTCTTGCCGTTCGTCTGTACAAACAAAATGGACAAACGTACACAAAACCGACGTTGTTGTGTCTGGTTAGAAAAAAATAGGCTAAGGTATGTTGTGAAATCATATCAAACAAAATTAGATGAAATAATTGTAAGTGACACAAAAGGTGAAATTGCTTAGATGGTGATATCCAACCTTTGTCTTTAACCATTTCCCTATTAATCTATCGCCGCTGTCTCCGTCATCCTTGTCGTCGTCGTCGTTATTGATGTTTTTGCTGTACTGGCTAAATTATATGTTGGGTCAGTTAATTAAGAATCCTTTCTTAGGCCGGATGTACCTAATCGAGCATTACCATCATAATTCTGTGGGCAAAAACCACCAAGCTTGGAACAAAAAAAAAAATCCGACATAACCACATCATCGCATGGTCAATTGATTAGGAATCTCAACACATTATCCTAAAATCCACTTATCAAAGCCTCTTAAAAAACAAAAAAACGACACCAAAGTGCGGTTGTGTTGTTGCTTTCATTCACCCGATGGAGTCCCACGAAGCATTCATGGAACCTTCTGCGCCCAAAAATCTTGGCCATACAATTTTTTTTTTGGGGCCTAAATTGAAAGAATAAAGAAACCGATGTCGTGAATTATTATAATTTCCGGGTCATTTTCCGGGTCGATTTGCCACATGAGTACGGACATTAAGTGACAAAATTGCCCCATAAGCATGACCGACCGTGACTAATCCACTTGCCTTTCTACACGTAATAAACTATGTTTTGCCCATGCTCGCGGATATTGTTTACGGCATGACCACAAAAGACCAAGTTTCAGAAGTGAGGAAAATCATCGTAACATGCGCACACCTGTCGGGTGACAACTCCCTCTTCTTATTTTAATCCGAGTTTATTAATTATTATTATTATAACGCGTGCACGCCAATTTGTGACGTCGTTTTGTTTTGGACTGTTTCGTGAAGGCAAATGCGGTTACGAAGGCCCGTTTCTCTGTCACGAGCGATTATCAACCAACCGTCACATTAGCGGTTAAAACAGTTAGGTCTCGTATTGTTGGAGCTGTGCAATAATTGCATCATTGAGACTACTATAACAAGCATATTAATAAAGACATTTTATAGGAGGCACTAGGGTTTGTCTTGTTTCTTTTCGTTTTTTTAATTTTAATTGTATAATTTTCAACATTTTCTTCAGAAGATAACATAGAGAAATCGAGGGTGTGGACTGACAAAGATATTTTGGATTCCTTCTTCATTAGTGGACATTAAAAAAAATTGCCAAATTAACTTGTAGATCACCCAAGCTTCATTATAATTTTTAATTGTTAAACAGGTGGGTCGAGTTTGGAGTCCGATCGAATATGATCCGATCCATATTGGCCTATTTAACCCGTTTTGATTCATTTTCATACTATACAAATTTAACGACTCATACCCGACCCGACCTATATTACTTAAATAATTTTATATTTAATCAAATTATGAAATATTTATTTATTATAATTTATTAACAAAAATGATATTGCTAAAACACTTTCATGCAATTGAAATTTTTTTCATTTTTCTAAAATATTTTGAATTTTTTTATTCATTTATAAAAATAATTATTACCCACCTCACGTTGCCATGGGCCGCCATATGTCGTCGACAACCGCCGCTGTAACATCTCGAATTTTCACTATTCTAAAAATAATTAGAAAGTAAAATAAATCTTCTTGACATATTCTTTAAGGAACCTTTAGAAGAGGCTATTTCGAAACTTCTCAAGAAATTTTTTCGAAATTTCTCAAGGATGCTATTACTTAACTTATTTAAGAAAATTTCCAAAAAATTGTATTAGAAAATATAATATGAAGAAATGGTTCTTGAATTGTTATTCATAAATCAAATAGAATAGAGGAGTCAATGCTAAGTCAATTGAGTCAACAACAAGTCAATTTTCTAAAGGATAAGAATAAAATCAATACTAAGTCAATTAAGTTTTTCTAAAGGATAGGAACAATATCATTTTCAACCATTTAAAGATAGGATAAAATCAATATCGCTTTCAAGTAATCAATGATAGGATAAGATCAATGTCGCTTTCAAGTAATAGGATAAGATCGATGTAATTAATGTTATGATAAGATCGATGTAATTAATGTTACTTTTAAGAACAAAGTCAAAAAACTATAAATGAGTTTACACTATAATACTAGCAAAGTCAACAAATTATAAGTGAGTTCACACTATAGAATTTATAAAGTCAACAAACTATAAATGAGTTCACACTAAAGGATTGACAAAGTCAAGATGATATAAATGCGTTCACATTTATAGAAAACTTGATAAAGAAGCTATCTCGTAGCTTCTCGAGAAGGTCATCTCGTAGCTTCTCGAGAAAGTTATCCTGAAGCTTATCGAAGAAGCCATTATCTTACTTTTTTAAGAAGTTTTCCCAAAAATTTTGTATTAGAAATCATGACATAAAGTAATATCTTTAGAATTAATATACAAGTCAATAGCAAGTCAATTAGAACATCTAAGCCAAGGCCAAGTCAAGTAGGAACATATAAATTAATTTTCTAACGGATAAACATCAAGTCACTTTTAAGCATTAATGATAAGGGATAACCATTAAGTCACTTTCAAGCATTAATGATAAAGATAAACATCAAGTCACTATCAAAGAACCTTGTAAAGGAAGCTACAAAGCTTATAAGAGAAGCTAGGAAACTACTATAAATAGGGGGTGTGGTTTCTTCAATTCCTATAACCACCAATCCTCCCTCTCTTCCTCTTCCCCTACTCTCACGCCTATTCCCTCTCCCCCATATCGACTTCTACCGCCGCCTCATGTCGCTACCGTTACGTCACTTCTCGTCTTATTTCCTTGTTGCTTGACGTAGAACACCGTAATTCGGGTACTAGGTAAATAGGATTACTAGATCTAACGCGATAACGTCCGTTTGTTGCTTATATGAAGCATTGCATTAGATTGACATGAATTGTGTGCATTTTGTGTGCGACATGAGTGTTATTGCATCAAGCCACGACGATATTTTCTTACATTAAAATGATTTGATTCATGTCAAAACGATATTTTCTTGCATTAAAATGATTTGATGCATGAGGCTGCAAGAAAGTGTTTATGCAAATCATCCAAGGAACGGCGTATGGCCTGGATAGACAAACGTTCCCTTAAAGTCTCAAGGGTTCGTATCTTGGGTATATTGAACCGTCGTTCCCGTGAAGCTGATTATGCGAGATGTTCACCTTTTAGTGATGTTGAACCCACAAGTGAGCGTTCCCGGGATATGATTTACTAATTATGGCCCGGATAGGCAATTATTATGGCTCGGATAGGCAAACATTTATGGCGAGCCAGGAATGGTCATTTGATGTGAATTGCATGAATTGATGTGTTCATGGCATTTAAACAAAAGTTATGTGGTGGACTCCACGCATGTGATGATTTACAAATGAAGATTCACGCTCATATTTACAATAGATCATATGATAGCTTTGTTGGGTATAAAGCTGACATTCATGCTTTAGGCCTAGTAATTTCATTTACTGATCTGCTCGCTCATTCCTTCATTTTTCAAGAAACTAAGATGGATCTGCATCGTGCCTCATTGTTTAGAGTGCCTACTCGCATGGAATATTCCCAATCGGAAGTTGTGAATATAGAAGCTGGCGTCAAAGAGTAGGTGGAGGAATCTCATGGGTCCTCTGCATAATTTTGATGGATTGTCAAAATTCCAAAGCAGAGTGACGCCTTAGGAGAGTTCCCGAGTTTAAATGAGGAAGAAGTTCTAATAGTCTAAAGAGGGTAAGGAGATGTCGAGTAGCAATAGTCAAGATAATCTTCCTAAATTTTGATTGTACATTTTTAAGGGAAGGTAATGAACATTATAAGATATACTTGGTACAAATTTAAGTAGGTCTGTAAATTTATTGGTAGCTGGTATGTCTATTTATAGAAATAGCCTACGGTCATGTTTTTGCAAATAAATAATAAAGATTGGAAAAACATAATAAAAAAATTAGAAAAGAGTACAATAACTGGGCAAAGGTCCTGGGGTCGTTACAGCCGCCGCCAACCGCTGTGAGCATTTACAAGTCGGCAATCAATGCTCTCTTCTTCACGCGCTCTCCTGCATGTTGTTTGCTTATGGTGCTGTTCTGTTTACTGGGTTAACATTGACCTCTCGGATAAGAAAAATGTCTTAGCAAAACAAGCGTATTGCCTCGTCCGGTCTAGAGGGAAGTGCTGGTTCAATGGAGTTTCGTTTGTGATTCTTCATTGTGCTGACTATTTTTGCTGTTGCTATTTCTCAAAAAAGAAGAGAAAAGAGGAAAGTTGGCATCTTGAATGAGGTTTGTCTGATGTCTCTTTTGTGGCTTTGATGGAGTTGCAGTTTTAGCATTTTTTTCTGCTGTTGTCTGATTTGGTTGGATTTTCGTATGGCTGCAGGAACAAGAAGCTTGTTGAAATTACTAGCTGCATACCAGGTACTTTCCTCTGCTAGATCATGCTAGGAGCGTATCGACGAGAGGTGAAAGTGCGACCAAAATCGGGGTCAGGCAATCTCCGTTGGCGGCCAGGGGTGGTGGTGGGCTGCAGCAGCAAGCAACAACAGGAACCGGATCCCCTAAGGGTGACATGATCGATCCGGACCATCCAAACAAAAAATGGACGGTTTGGATTAATCCACATCACTTTTTTTAAAATTTTGAAATTTCCTACCAAAGAATTTCCCTCCTTTTAAAAGGTGATGTGGATGAATCTGGGCCGTCCATTTTGAAATAGGATTGCTCGGATCCATCAATGTCAACCATACCTTTCTTTTACTTATAAAAAAATAAAAATTATAAAGTACTATAATAGCGGTTCATTTACAAGTGATGCTCGGGAAGCTATAGTCCATGAGTCAAAAAAATGGATTGAGTTAAAATCCATATTTGAATAGGCTTCACAAGCCTAAACCCATATTTGACCCATTTTTTGAATCTATTGAACTCATATGTGACCCAAGTGAATAAAAATAGGTTAAAAAGTGGGTCAAGAACTCATATTCACACCTCTATGCATAAGTAGTGAATTAATGGGGTCAAGTTCAAGCCCGCAGCTCGCTTGCTTCACCAACTTAATCTGATAACTAGCTAGATTTCCCTTCTTCTGTTTTTTTTTTCAGTTATGTTATAACTTTGGAATCATATTTCAGCCGGAGTTTAGATTGCAATTAACTTAGCGATTAACTCCAGTCAAGTATAGTTTGAGCTTGAACATTCATACTCGTTCAAATCGAAACATTGTGTATGTCCGGTTTGTGTTTAGTGTCCAATGAGGGGTTTCTTTTATTTTGTTCACTATGCTTTCGTTTGGCGAAACATGCTAAAAACAACGATGGGATGACCTATTAATAGCGTGATTGGGACCTAAGAATTAGGTTAGGAACTTCTTTGGCAGCTCTCGTCTAAATTCAAAGTGCGGTTTGACTTCTCTTTCTGGATGAGGACGTAAGGTTGAAATTGATGGTGTCAGCTATCAAGTGTTTGGTATTTTGATGGTTCCTTTCTCTCTCACCCCTTGCATGGCCTACCTCCCCACCAAATTCCCAAATAATCTAGAGAGAGAGAAGGCAGCCCGATGCAAATACATGATCTTCTTGGCAGGAAATCTTCCCATAGATCATTCTGTTCGGGTTGCTATCAGTGTCATGTCACCCGTCCAAGACAAAAGTTGGGTGATCGGTCATTCGGGGCCTCCGATCTCCGGCGAAGGCGACAAAACGATACGGACAGGTCGGTCCTGGTTTGTCCACGGGAGTTGTCCGACGTGACCTAGAAGACAAAAGCACGAACGCAGCGTCCCTTTATTGAAATGAATTTGGTCTTCATTTCTTCTCTCTCAAGATGTCAAGCAGCAAAACTGCAAACCATGCGCTGCGGTGGCTTTTCAAAAGGTTCAAGTGATCACTTCACCTCGCGGGACGCCGGGAACTTGACGACATCTCTCTAACACATGAGATCAGGTGCTGCAAGATCTTATTGACTAAGCAAACGACCACGTAATCCAACCGTCTTAAGACTTGTTCAGAATGTATCTCGAACTTCAAGTATCCAGGTCAATCTTATACGGGAAGATCCTGTATTAGTATCGATATTCATGTCGAAGATACTCATTTAGACCGTCTTTCTCAGATGACTCGAAGGGTATCTTGAAAGGTTTCACAGCTATTTCTTTTAGCATGAGCGTATCTTTTGAAAAGATGTACTGCTTAACTTGGCATGAGGTTGACCCACATGAAAAATGAGCTTAGTGTTGCTGGAACCAGTGATGAATGGTGATTGGAGATGTTGCACGTCTTTGGTTCAGGGAACCAAAAATTTTAGGAGTCCCTGTAATCACTAGAAACCTAAAACAGAGCTGATGACAATGTACCATTTGATTTGCATCAATACCAAGCGAAGCCATATCATTTAACATCGATTCATTGCACAACCATTTTTCACCCGAGAAGCATCACGGATACAGAAGCTCGCATTCCCCATAACTTGGGGTGTCTTGCAGGGCAGCTCCTAGTCAGTCTTCCCGGGCGCCGATTATTTAGAGAGTTAGCTGCTTGTCTTACATATACTATTAGTGTCGCAGAGATATCACCCATGATCAGAAACTATGGGTCGCAAAAAGTAAACAGTAGCCCCTTACTTTCCTTTCTTTAGCATGAGAGCAAAGCGACCCCTAGTTTGCCCGTTCTCTGAGAACTTCGAGATCCATCTCTGTTGGGTCGGTTGCTTGGATCTCGTAGTGGATGCCCTCGAGCTCCCTTCGGAACCTGTCCTTGGACGTTGCATACAGCATCTTGGGGCGAATACGAGACACGGAAGGGGACCTAAACGAGGGAGGCAGACTTTTAGTATCAACCGGCAATGTGATATAGATCATGAACATGGCATCATAAAAAGGGTCCGACATTAATAACAACTCTGCTCTGACCAGTATCAAAAGGCAAAAATGTAGAAGTATTCTGAAAAAGAAAAAAGAACAAGAGAAAGATATTTGCCAAAAAAACTGATGTGAGTACTGCTCAGAAGATGTCTGTGTCGAAAACATGCATATGGTATCAGATGCATATGCAACACGATAAAACTGCTCAGAAGGCAGCCATTGAAAAACTATCAACGTAGAGACAAAATGGATTTTGGCCATTCTAGAAGTGAAACGGTTGAGCAGTAATTTTCTGAAGAGAACATAGTTAATCGACTGTAAAAACAGATCGACACTGCCAAACCAAATTAACTAAATGTTATGAACAAATAATTCTGTCACCTGAGTAAGCCACTGTCTAAAAAGCTTGGACTAGACCAGCTGGTTCTACTATTGGCAGGAACTACTTTGAGGTCCAATCTGATTTTGACCAGTGAAGTGAAGTGGTCAAAAATATGATTCCCAGCATTAACTCGGTCCAACTGTGTCAATTCAGTTCTAACAAAGGGCAAACTAAGGAGGCAAATGGTGGTTTGTGAGGCAGTTTAAACCAATGATGTTTCCCCAGATGCGCCACACCACATGCCACTAGACCAAGTGCGTCTAAATTTACAGTGATACACACTAAAGAATTAATTCCAGTGGGAGATATTCATTAAAAAATAAAAAGTGCTTCAGGTAAGGTTTAAATTAAACATGGGATGCCCAAGTCCACCTCCTATGGGTGCATGCATTTGTAATCTCTGTCTGACCAGGGCTCTGCATATGTTGCATGTGGGAAACAAAAGTACTTAACATCATCCTAGCACAGATTTCGAATTTAGGATGATTACATTTCTACACCTATAGAGAAGGAATGCATCTTTATCAGTCTCTCTTAATTTATTAGAAGTATATGCACTCTAAAACAAAGATTTTTATGGGCACTCCTATTTGGATAAACAAAAATGGCTCAAACTAGGTATGTTAAATTTTCAAGAGAATAAAAATAAAGATATCTTCTCCTCCAAAAGAGCTTCTTTTCCTATTCTTTCACAGCAAGACCTAATGAGTGCTTAGCCAAACCATTCTAATTCCAAAACCAAGAATAGAACACTTGCTTTGAAAAATAGTCTGCATAACACAGAGTGAGGTACCATTAACATACACATCTATCGACAAGAAAAAAAATCAAGTCTTTTCCCATTAAAGTGTTGCTCTTACACGATTGCCTTCCATTTAGTATCAAATCTTCCTTTGATATATCGAAGAAAGAAAACATGTAGGGAAGTCCATAGTAACTAGCAAAACCTAGGCCATCACAGAGAAGAAATATGATACTTCAACCGATTACAACTATTAGGTTGGGAAAGAACCTCCCATTGTTACCCTACATCATTGGACAAAGCATTTGACAGCAAACCATAAAAATGCTCCACTCTATTGTTCAGAAAGAACATCAAATCAGAGAGGCAGAGAGAATTGAAAGGCATTGTATCACCTACATCCCTCCAATTCACAACAACTGAAGTCTACTCTCAAAACAAAGAAACATCTTCTTCAATGGAGAGACCCAAGCCCGTGTCCATGCAAGAAGAATGACAACACAAAATAATGGAAACAACCTACACCAAAATTGTGAAATTCAACCATGCACCAGCACCACAGATAAAGAGGGACAAACCCACAAAAGTGATAAGCACGGAGTGCTCCTAGCTTGATTCTATGTGACCCAGACCTCACTGCTATACTTGTGATGCTCATCAAGGAAAAAAAGTAATCAACATGGTTTAGAGTCTCTAGATGCATAGGGCAAACCAAAGCTAAAAGTACCTCATCTACAAGTCATTCAGCATATAATAACACAATCAAGAAAAAGATTGTACCAGACCAATACAAATCCAGACAAATAAATTATATTTGTTTGACAAGAATGTATCTTAAATAGCAAGCAACAAAAATTGAATGAAATAAACAAAACAAGATAATTTCTTCCAGACGGAGAACGTTGCTGAAAGAAATTTACACCAATTAAGATGCACTGATTTATAATTACGGTTTGATTAAGCAAAACAAAATTGAAGTCTCCAACACCTATGCAGGCATAAAGCGTGCATATGAGCCAATAAGTGCAGAAAAGAAAAATGCTTGAGAGACAATGATTTACGTGCTTAGACAACCCATGCAAGAATGAACACGTGAACAAATTTTCAACAGGTTCTGTACAAAAAGCCAATGACTTTAACCAACTGCCCAGGGAAAGGCTGGAAGAGTAATGCAGTGAAATAAGAAGTAGTCCATCCACAGCATTTCAAATAAGCAGCTGGACATAAGGAAGAAACTCACCAAGCGATGAAAAAGATCTTGCTCTTTTGACAGTTTTCAGAAGTTACAAAGTCGAAGTCATAGACAGCATATCGGCAGTCATTCTCTGGCAAAGAGGAGGTGAAATCTTCGTAGCTTTCAGCTGGACCTCCAGTCTTCTCAACAACAACCTCTTTTTTCTTCTCATCGATCTTAAAAATCACATAGCGGTGAACCTTCTTCCTCTGCAGTTCCAGATAAGTGGTTTTGCTGTGTTCAGCAACACCCATTCCAGACGACGCATTTGTCTGATCAACAGAGATTATCAGTTTTTCCCCTCTTCAATAGCCATTCAACAAAATATTTAAACAAGATACTGCAATATCCTCCTTATAATTCTAACAAGACCACAATCCTGAAACACAAGCCCATACCAATTTACATGCAAATGCATGGAAATCGTCTTATTGATCGTTCTAGCAACACACGTCACGGCTTTCACAGAGTTAACGCAGACAAAGCGCACAAGAACATTATATAGCTGACGGTAATGAGATAAACAACAGAAGGGCCCTGCAATTTAAAGACCCCTTCCATGCTACCAAAAGGAATCTCCTTTTCTGAAACAAAATGCTATTCCAAGCTAACCGATTTCGCCCAACAAAGTTCAGAAGCAAACTAACACTCACAGACTCAAATCAACAAAATCAGAACACAGCCCGGTAAAATCAAGCTCCACGTGATAGCAGCACAAGTACAACCAAAGCAAAACCAAGATAAAACGAAACCCAGAGCGGCTTACAAATTCAAATGAGCAAATGAAGTAGATCTAGCAAGAGAAACCAACATAGCGACGAGCAAAGCAAGCATAATCAAAAGAATCAGTGAAACAGAGCTTTACCCCTCTGAACGACATGACAGCTCTTACCACACTGTAGCGAGGGCGAGAGCGAGAGAGAGAGAGAGAGAGAGAGTACGAAGGAGAAATGGGGAGAAAAATCAGCCACCGGGAAGACGAGAAATTATCAAAAAAAAGAAAATTTTCGATCATGAATCAACGGGAAAATGAGAAAAGTCGAAAGAGAATATATTCGTTGGATGGTGGGAGGCGGTGGGGGCGTGAGGACAAGGAAGTGAGATTCGAGTTTTTTCAGAAGAGAGAGAGGAAAGAGAAGAAACGAAAAGGAGAGTACGACCTGTCGTGTCGTGTCGACATTCTTTTCGGACAAAGGTATGGCGTTATCCAGTGTGGTCGAAGCAGAATCGCCAGTTCAGCCTTAAGCCGTCGGATCGATCTTTTGCATCGGATAAGATGAGTTGGAAATGAAAACGAAGATCATATAAGACTATGGGCGAGCAAAAAAGACCGCCCGGACTGGGACCGCTCGGATCGGACAGGGACCAATGATCCGGTTTCCGATTTTAGGGGGATCCAATCTGGCTCCCGGCTCCTAAAATTGGAACCGGTGATCGAGTAGTCCGGTTCCTTGTTCCAGGGCCCAGGACAGGACCGAACCAGTCTTTAAAAAAAAAAAACAAATCTAACATTTACTTGTTGTTTAGATTTAGGTCATTTAGAGTTTCTTTACTTCATTTCAACGTAGTGCCGCAGACATTTTTTCTTACCTCTCCACTATCTAGTTTCCACTTCTCTCACTATACGTACGAGTCCCGAATCATCCCATCGCTTGTCTCGTCTCGCACTTCATTGGCACCATCTACAACCAAGTCGCTAACCCAAGAGCTGCCAATTGAAGAGGCCTTGACTCCGCTAAACTCGTGGTACATCGACCCTTGTTTTCTCAACCTCGAACTTGATCGTGTCTTCTATCAAAATATGCATCCACTTTTTGGAACCATGGACCGGAAACCCTTGGAACAGCTCGGGTCTAGTCCAGTTCCTGGTTTCGATGATGGCCGGTTCGGTCCGCGGTTTCGAAAAGTGGGAACCCGGACCACCGGTCCGGTTTTCGATTTTTTTATGGAAACCGAGAACTGAGACCGAACCGCTCCCCTATCTTAGACTTTTTTATGGGAAATTCTTGTTGTTTTGTTGTGGAACCAATTAAACGTGGAAACTTGCAATGGTTCAAGTCAATTTCAGAGGAAGTTCGTGATATGGAAAAATAAAAAAGAAAAAGTAATCTTCACATGGAAATAAAAAGTGTATTCCAACAAGCTTAATCCCCAAGATTGGTGCAGGTGTTGTAAGATTGCTAGCTAAAAAATTGGAGTTCATACGTTCTAATTTTATCAATTATATGCAAACTGGCCCGTGATTAGGGCGACATGCTTAGATTGAAGGCCTGAAGTCAATCAGTTAATGGTGCATGCAAGGTGTTTCCACGCTCGTATCCCCAGATTATCAAAAAGAAAATTGGTCCGATTTGGAATGATTACGATTGAAGGTAGAGATAAAAGTAAAGTCCAAGGTTTGTGTACGTGAATAAGATGCACATGATCGCCTCTTTCTCTTAAAAATAATTGCTTTATGACCTAGGGCGAAAACTCTAATTGTGTACCAACATAGTTTCTCTATGAAAGTTCTCGAGTTTAAGAATACTTAAGTATTGAAAATTAGATGTCTTTTTGCTATATGACCGTGATGCGATCTTTTAGCTCGGCGATCAACGAATATTCAATGGATCATAAATTCGCCATTGCTGCTTATTTTACACACCGTTCTAACATTGATATCATATTACAAGTTGTTCCCTATCTTTTTTTTATAATCTAATTTCGTTTCGAGTCCTTACATTTTGCATTATAGAAAACAATTATTAATAAAATCTAAAAAACATTAGCCATTAAATACTGGAAAAATTTGTCGCACATTTGCGACGAATTTAGTTTTCGTCACAAATTTGTAACGAAAATAGCGACAACAACATTTCATTGCTAATTTGTGACGAAATTTTTTTTCATCACAAATTTAGTGACGAAAACTCAATTTTGTCATAGATTTAGCGAGGAAAACTAAATTCGTCGTAAATTTAGCAATGAGAACTAAATTTCGTTGTAACTTACGTGCTGTTGTTTTGTGATGAAGACACGTTTTCATCGCAAAATGGGCGACGAATAATATTTTTGCCGCAAACTATGCGATGAAAATTGAATTGCGTTGCAACATGTGCTCGGTTATTTTGTGAGGAAATTTAGTCTTCGTCGCAAAATTTCCCACGAATTAATGTTCGTGGCAAATGTAGCCACGAAAATGAAATTTCGTTGCAAATTTTGTGACGAAAACTAAATTTTGTCGCAATTGGGGTCGATTGTTTTGCGATGAAAACATGTTTTCGTTGCTAAAAATCATCTCTAAACTCCACCAACACTTTTTCGTCGCAAATTTCAATATTTCATGGCTAAATTCGTGGCTAATTAAAGTTTGCCCCTTTAAAATCCCGTGACCTTCTCTCTCACCTCACTCTTCTCTCTCTCTCTCTCTCTCTCTCCTCTCTCTCTCTCTCTCTAGTCCGCACTCTTATTGTTCAACCGCTCTCTTCTCTCTTCATTTTGCATTTTGTCTTCTCGCTTCTCCATTTTTATTTGTGTCTTATGGTAATCATAGAATAAATTATTGTTTATTTCATCATTTTCTTCTATCAAATGCTACAAGCTTCATGAATCTTAAGTAATTTTTGTTTGTCTTTTTTTAGATACGTGCCTATTTGAAGATCTCGCAATCCAAGTGAATGTTGCGATTTTCATCAAATTGACCACTTTCTCCTACAAAATATTAAATCAGATACTTGGGTAAACATTGTTGACATTGTAACTTTTTTTTTAAAATTGGGAAGGAAAGTTGAGCTCAAAAGTTAAGGTGTCTGTGTAGTACTACAAGATTAGCGATAATATTTGTGGCATTTTTTCAAAAAAAACGTTCA
This sequence comes from Rhodamnia argentea, assembly GCF_020921035.1. NCBI lineage: Eukaryota > Viridiplantae > Streptophyta > Magnoliopsida > Myrtales > Myrtaceae > Rhodamnia > Rhodamnia argentea. The sequence goes on along the minus strand of NC_063150.1, from coordinate 20,234,647 downwards.
TATAGGGTCATGGACTTGCGGTGAATTTCATCTTTTGTAGGTGTTGGATGAAAAATTGTCCATGAATTTGCGACAAAAACTAAATTTCGTCACAAACTACGCTTTGTTGTTTTGTGACGAAAATAGATTTTCGTCACAAAATTTGCGACGAAATAGTGCTTGTCGCAAATTTCCGATGAAAATTGTATGTTGTCGCAAAATTTGTGACAAAAATTGTGTTTTGTCTCAAAATTTGCGACGAAAAATGTATTTCGTCGCAATAGTTTGTGATGAAAATAAAATTCGTCGCAAATTTCACGACGAGCACCGTTTGTCGTTGCAAACTATGCTTGGTTTGTTTTGCGACGAAAGTTGAATGTCGTCACAACATAGCGACGAACACATTTTTTCGTCGCTAATTGGCTATGAATTGCTTGTTTCGTCGCTAATTAGTAACAAATAATTTTCGTCGCTAAATTCGCATCTTATGGTAATTATAGAATAAATTATTATTTATTTCGCCATTTTCTTCTATCAATTGTCATAAGTTTCATGAATCTTAAGTAATTTATTTTTTAAGATACGTGTCCATTTGAAGGTCTTGCAATTCAAGTGGACCTTGCAATTCTCATCAAATTGATCGCTTATATTATAAATATTTCAATCGGCTCTTGAAATGGTATTTTTTTCATTTTTTTTGCAATTTGAAAGTAATTGTTTCGTGGCTGAGTGCATTTTAATTTTTACAATTTGATGATTTTAATTAAGAGTATTAAATAGTAGATATGGTATTTTAATATTTTAAGAGATGTTTTAATTTTTATACGGACATAATGCAAAAAGAGAGGGCTTGGATGTATAATAAGAACTTACCTGGACGTCGAGAATTGATCGATGAGTTTCGTACTAGGTTGGAATAGTTTTTGAACTTTTCTAGTGGTAAATTTGAGTTGGTGGATGGAAATAAGTTAAGGTGTTCGTGTAAAAGGTGCAATAATAATAAATTTCATGCGTGTGACAAAGTTAGAAAACATCTTTGTAGATTTGGGTTCACTCCAAACTATTATAATTAGACTTGCCATGATAAACAATTTATATATGATGAAGGATATGAAATAAGTGACCAATTTTCAATTAGAGAGGAATATAGCTATTATAATCAATTGAACCCATATCAGAGGATGGTGATTGATGCAGTTGGTCAGAATTTCGTTTCAGAATCGAACCATGCAAGTACTAGTTTTGCTCCTACATTTGAACAAGTGGGTAATAGCTATGCATCACAAATGGAAGAGGCAAGAGTAACAGGTTTTGATGAGAATGTGCACAATGAAACTTTTACATCTAATCAGTTTTAGGAAGTGTTGAAAGTAACAAATGAACCTCTAGGGGCAGGTTGTAACGACCACACTAGGTTATTAGTGACAAGAAAATTGTTAAACATCAAGGCAGAGCATAATATGTCTAAAAATTGTTTCAACTCTTTTGTTGATGTAATACGGGAAGCAATGCCTCGTGATAATATCATGCCAGGTGATTTTTATGATATGAAAAAACCGATGGATGACTTAGGTCTTTCGGTGGTAAGGATTGATGTATGTAGTACGGGTTGTATGTTATATTTGGGGGATAATGAAAATGCTGAATCTTGCAAATTATGTAGCCAACCGAGTTAGTAGATTAGCAAGAGGTAGGATCGTTATTAGAAGAGTAGACCATGTAAACAATTGTTTTATCTACCCTTAATCCCCAAATTGCAAAGGCTTTATACGTTTAAAACCACTGCTAAACACATGAATTAGCATGCAAATCATGAAACCGAGGAGGGTTTGATGTGTCATCCTTTAAATGCAGAGGCATGAAAACATTTTGATAGAACATACGCTGAGTTTGTGATGGAGCCTCAAAACATTAGGTTAAGTCTCTATGTTGATGAATTTGCCCCATTTGGGAAATCATGAAAAAGTTATTCATGTTAGCCAATTATCCTAACTTCATACAATCTGCCACCTGGTATGTACATGAAGACACCTTATATGTTTTTTACGTTGATCTTGCCTAGCCCGAAAAATCCGAAAAAAAATTGATAGATGCTTATATGCAACCATTGATTACGGAGTTACGACAGTAGTGGGATGAAGGTGTTCTTACGTATGATGTTTCTAGTGATCAAACATTTGTAATGAAGGATGCACTTATTTGGAAGATAAATGACTTTCTAGCTTAGGGGATGTTATCCGGATGGAGTACAGCTGAGATCTTAGGATGTCCGATATGTATGGAGAGATTAAAGTCATTCATATTAAAACATGGTAAGAAGGCCAACTATTTTGATTGTCATAGATAATTTTTGCCGATAAATTATATATTCCGAAGGAATAAAAAAGAGTTCATCAAGAATAGGATTGAAAGAACACCCCCACCATTGAGGTTGACTGGTGATCAAATTTGGGAGCGAGTGCATGACTTTCCGATTGTTGTTAAAAACCCCTGTGGCATGACTATTGCGTACGGAAGCACACATAAGTGGACTAAGCACAGTATATTTTGGGATTTACTATATTGGAAGACCCATCTTATTCGTCATAATCTTGACGTCATGCACATAAAAATAATGTTTTCAATAATGTCATCAATACTCTAATGGACATCACTAAAAAACGAAAGACAACTTAAATGCAAAAAAGATATGAGAGTTATTTGTGATTGACCAACACTAGATGTGGATGCACGCAGTAGGGGATCAAAACCAAAAGCAATTTACACACTGAACAGGGAGCAGAGGCGGGTTGTTTGTCGCTGGTTGAAATATGTACGATTTCCCGATGGATACGCTTCGAACATTGGGAGATGTGTTGATTTAAATGAATGCAAGTTAACAAGTCCGAAGAGCCATGATTGCCATATATTGATGGAAAAACTAATTCCAATAGGTTTCAAAGAACTTCTACCGAACTTTGTATGGGGCGCCATCACAGAGTTAAGTAATTTTCTTTATGATATTTGCTCAATAGTGTTAAAAGCATCACACATGGAGAAGCTGGAGGAAGATATTCCAATCATTCTTTGCAACTTAGAAAGGATATTCCCTCCATCGTTCTTTGATTCAATGGAGTATCTCTTAGTTCACTTGCCTTTTTTAGGCCAAAGTTGCAAGTCCCGTCCAATTTTGCTAGATGTATCCATTTGAGAGGTAAAATATATATTTTTAATAAATTTGAAATTACTTTATTACTTATTATGTTCTGATGAACTTTTCCCTATTGCAACTAGGTTCTTATATCATTTGAAGAGAAAAGCGAAGAACAAAGCATATGTTGAAGTTTCAATTTGTGATGCATATATTATGGAAGAAGTGGCAACATTTGCATCATACTATTTTGAGTTGCACGTGCAAGGCAAGAGGCGGATAGCAAGAAGAAATGATGAGGGGCCCATTGATCCAAATTGTAAATCATTATCTATTTTCAATTATCTTGGTAGAGCAAACGGCGCATGTAAGTCTCGTTACTTAATAGACAAAGAATGGCGGACAGCCCATACATGTATTTTGCTAAACTATTCATAAGTGGAGCTATACTTCGAATAAATGTACTTTTGCAAATATATTTATTGTGTGTCAAACATTTGCTAATATATAAATGGTATTTGTTAATAGGATTTTTCGAACTTCAATGTATAGATTACTACCAAATGAGTTCGACCGTGTATGCGATAAACAATTTGTAGAATGGTTCAAAATATATGTAAGTTGTCTATGGATGAAAAGCAAGTTATTACTATTTTATAAATCAATAATTAAAAAAATATTATTGACTTTACGTGTTTGTCTTCAAGTTCACAGTACACATGATGAATTCAAAGAGCAAGGATTGCTATATCATCTATCATGGGGTCCAAAAAGAATGGTACGAACTTGGCCAGCGTATTTCATAAATGGATACAATTTTCACACTCGAGAGTATGAAATGGGAAATGCCACAATGAATAGTAGATGTGTGTGTTCAGTCATCTAATGGTGGTAGTGTGAAAGAATAATTTTTATGGCTTGTTGGATGAAATCATATAAATAGAGTGCCCTGGACCATTAATGCGAGTTGTGTTATTTAAGTGCATGTGGTTCGACCCCGTTAGAGGAATAAAGGTGCATACGAAGTTTAATTTGGTTGAAATAAATCACAAGAAAAAGTATATAAAATATGAACCATTTTTTTTGGCACAACAAGCAATTCAAGTATATTATGTATCGTATCCTAGTTTGAAACGCGACAAAACTAATTGGTGGGCTGTATACCAAACCAAAACACGAAGAAAAATCGAGGAACACCGGAAAGATGCAGCGTATCAATGAGAGGAAGTTTATAAAACGGTTGAAATTGAAGAATATAACATTCCAAATTTACGAGATCCATGCGGAGCTGTGATAGATGTGGATCCAAATGAAATTCGTGAATCAAATGTAGAAGGCGTTGAGAATCTGATTTCGAGACAGAGGCCGAATATGATACTCTTGATGAAGATGAAGATGAAGATGAAAATGAAAATATGAAGATGAAGATGAATATGAAGATGAAGATGATGATGAAGACGAAGATTAGGATTTTTGACACTTTCACTAATAGAACATTCGTCGCTAAATTCGATGATTTTGGATTGAATAGGACATTCGTCGCACATTTGCGACGACTTTATGCTCTTGTTGTTATTATTATAAATTATTATAATTATTGTTAAATATGTCTTGAATTTTATGTACTTGGTCCAGTTCATCATCTGACCCGACATATTTTTGTGTGGCCCAAAAGTGGAGAAAAATTGAGATTTGTTCATGACGCGGAGAGTAACGCCCCAAAAATTTTTTTTTTTGGGCTCTATTTATACTGCAGCTACCGATTTTTTTGTTTGGTTTTGAGGGTTTTCCTTACGTGAAGAGACTTGTGAGCCATGTGCTTTTATTCAGTCAATAAGATCGACTTCATCACAAATTTGTGATGACCACTGAATTTCGTCGCAAAAAATTGTGACGAAATGTTGTTCGTTGCAAATTTTTCCACGAGAACTACACTTCATCACAAAAATTTGCGACATAATGCTATTCGTCTCAAATTTTGCGAGGAGAACTAAACTTCGTCGTAAAAACTTTGCGATGAAATGCTGTTCATCGCAAATTTTGCAACGAGATCTGAATTTCGTGGAAAAAATTTGAGACAAAATTCCCTTCATCGTAAATTTTGCAACGATAATTGAATTTCATAGCAAAAAAATTGCAACGAAATGGATTATTCATCGCAGTAAATTTGCAACGAAATGATGTTCGTTGTAGTAAATTTGCAACAAACATCATTTAGGTTGCAAGATTGCCAATGAAAAATTTTTTCGTTGCAAAATTTCCGACAAAAACTCTATGTTGTCGCAAAATTTCCTACGAAAGGCTATTTTCGCCGCAAAAAAAAAGAGGGCTTAATTCCCAATTAGGTCACTCGCTTCTCTCTCACGCCCTTCCCGGCTTCTCCAATCTATCTTTGCTGAGTTTGCTCTTGTTGTCACGCGTCTCCTCTCCGAGTCCTCTCTATCTCGTGTCTATCTCTCGCTTTGTCACCTTGCCTCCCTCGACGCCGATCTTCGCCTCATGGCTGCCAGCCTCCCCTTAGGCCCTCAACTCACCTCCTCGCTCGTCTCGCATTGCCTCGCCTCATTTTGCCACCTCAACTCGCCTCCTCGTCTCATCTCCTTGGCTCGCCTCCTTCAAGCTCTCTCATTCTCGCCTCTTGATCTCGTTCCTCGCTCATCGCTGGACGCTCGATTTTGGTATTGTGGGTCCACTCTGCTGCACATGAAAACTAGGTAATTTCTTGTTTAGATGTATCGTGTTGCGGCATTCAATCTGAAACTTTTTGGATCCTTTCCCTCCTTTTTGAGATCCATGTGTGACAATGAGTTTTGAGTTGAGTCGGATCTGGTGGCTGCTTTGGGATGGATGTATAGGCACTCTTTTATTCAGATATGTTGCTCTTCTTTCTATTCGCCGCATTGTTTGAGCTTGAGGTGAAAGCTTTTGGTCCGGTGATCTTGATTTTGTGTCGTGAATTAGCATGCGACTATTGGATCTAATTTGTTGACCCATCGCTTTTGGCATTTTATGCGAAATTGGAGATTGTTTATATGAATTTGTGTACTTGTTTAAGCAAAAAAAAAGCATACTTCTTTTATGAATGAATTGAAAATGTTCCTTTTTTCTTTTATTGGCGATTATTCACCCTTCTAGTTAATTGGATGTCCATTGCCTACTTTTTGTGGGTGGAGATCTCTCGGTTACTACCGAAAAAAAAAAAAAAAAGAACTCTCCATTCTTGGGTTTTTATTTTCCAAATTGCTCTTGTTGATAGGTTTTCTCTCAATTTTGGTCTGCAGAGCTCTCTAAATTGGCTACAAATGCTTTCTTGGCCCAAATGATCTCTTCGATGAATGGCAAGTCCTCACTTTGCAAGGCAATTGGGGCGCTTGTTATTCAAGTGGCTTATGCTGTGGGTAAAGACTCGAGAATTGGTCCCAAGTTCCTTAATGCTAGTGTTGTTGGCTCTAGAGACCTATAATATCGTGATGTTTGGAGTTTATAAAAATGGTATTTGTTATGCTAAGATCTGATTGAATGATGTTGTAAAGACATTGGATTTACAAATTTTGGCATTAAAAGAACGAATTCCTTTTAGTCAAAAGCACCGGGCTTTTGCCTAGTGGAATTTTTGATACATTCTATGTGTTGAAGCCGATGTAGTCAATGACGATGTTAAAGCATGGTTTACAATGAAAGAGCAAACTTGTCCATACATAGAAGGGAGCACTGTTTCGTGAAAAATTAGTTGCAGCGTGCAAAGAAGGTCAATGGGCATCTCAGCTTTGAATTGCCCTCATTTCATCGTGTGATAATGCTCTTTTTTTTTTATAGAAAATTTTCCTTCTATTTTCCCATGTGCCTACTAAATGGTTATCATTTTGTGATTGCTCTTGTATTCTTTTGTAGATTTATCTAGTACTAAATGATTTTTTCTTGTGCCCCAAAAAAGTTTGTGGGAGTGTTGGCTGCATAGCCGCTTGTCTTGAGTCAGAGATTGAATTGGAAGGAAGAGCTGCTTATTATATAGGAGTACCAATTGTGATATACGTGCATCTAAATCCGACCATTGAAGAGGTAAAATACAGGTTTCAATCTTGGTCCAGATTGGGTTATATTTAGAAGATTTTTCGAATTGAATTACATTTTCAAATGTTAATATAAAGTGTTTAGTTCAATGTAAAGTACATAGAAATATTAATATTTTGATATGCACTGTCTAGAGTAACTATGAAAAGAAAATTTCCTTAGGCCGAAGTAGGAAAGAAAATGTTGGGAATGTTTGGTGTGGCACGAACCGATATTTTAAATCGTACAATCATGTGCCATTGGGATCTTGATTTCCCTTAAATGGCCTAAGTTAGCCTTATTTGTTCTTACTCATACTCTCATACTCAAGGATTTTGGATAAAAAGTGGTTAGGGATAGCTATGTTTATATTACTGAAATACTTTGGATGAGGTGGAAAATAGTCTCGCAATGAGATTAGACCAAGTGGTGGTATATATAGCTCATGAGATAAATAAATTTCTTTCAAATTTTTAAATTTTTTACAGAATGACTAAATAACGAATGTACTATCGATTGGATTGTATTCTTTCTATGTGAGGGGGATATTGTTAGCCCTATTGAAGGACCCTCTTTGACTAAAGGGCTTCTTTGGTAAAAACCAAACAAAAGATAGGCAAGTATATAATGTCATGTAATATGCTCCTCTTTATTTTTTCGTGGAATCCGATGATTACAAGATTTCAATAGGGACATTCGGTGCCGGAGCTTGGTATTTATTAGAGGCGATAGCAAGTTTCTTATGCTTCTCACTTGCTCTTCAAAATAAAATGGTAAGCTTCATGATGTATGTCATTATGTGTCCCTAATAGATGTTCTTATTTTTTTTTCTATGTTTGTATAACCTTTTTAATTGTTAGTATAAGCGTGGAGGTCACATCCATGGTGCATCTTCACAAGGAAGACCAGGTCCTTCCCATTCACCTTCGCCTTCCCTCTAGCTTTCCCCTCGCTCATCCCCCTCTCTTTCCGCTAGCCCTGCCTTTCCTTTGGCTCTTTCACGGCTCTTTCCTCTTACTCTCAACCACTACATGCCAAAGGACCCATCCAACCTGAATGTACTTCAACTCTACATTCTTATGTTCCACCTTCTTCAGTGGAACACTTGCATGATGAGGGAAGCACACCCGAAGAAGATAGCCGGACCGTGATAAGGCCATTTGGAGATTCGTAAGTACTTTTTTTACGGTTATCCCTTTGTTTGGTTTTACATATGGATGTGAACTGCATTGTCCTTGTTTGCAGATTCAACGACACTCTGTGGGTGGTGTGGGTACTTAATAAAATTGTGAATAACTATTGGAGGGGTTGTGGATTAGTTATAGTGCCACTCCAAGACAAGTGAAAGATTTGTGATGGAACAAGTTCAAGGTAAGTTTTGTTCTTTTGTTTTCTCACAAACTAAGTTCGGCGTAAATGAAATTAGTTGTTTTTCCATTGATTACAACGAAAGTTCATATGGGAGGAATTAGAGGAGGAGGAAATTAGAAGAATTTTTAAGAAAAAAGCTGGTGATCACATTCGCAATGTGATGAATAGAGCAAAGACACAAAATGTCAAGCCAGATTTTATCATCGGTGACAATTGGGCGGAAAATGAAGACAAGTTGGGAAAGTGAAAAAAATAAGGGAAGGAGTGAACGTAACAAGAAGAATCGAGCTTCTTGTTCTTCCGAAGGGTCTCAGACGTATGCTAGGGGGCTCCATCAACGTTGCGGAGCATAAAAAAAGGATGGTAAGTTCTAATAAATATGCGGTAAGTTAATTTAATTTAATTGATCACTTGTGTTTCAATTTTGTAGGCACATGAATTGGGGATGGAGCCCACGTATTTCGCTATATTTGAACAAACATTTAAAAAAAAAACAATAAGACATGGACTAACAACCGAGTGAAATGTTTTAAGGCATGTAAGATTATATACTTTTGACTTGATGGAAACACGGTTTGAAAACCATGAATGCATTCAATGTTTATGGTAGTTAGATATATGTAGTTATTTTATTTTCATATCTATTTTGTTGATGTAGGAAAAATATGATGAGCTATTAATGAGTACGGCTAGTGGTGGTGAAAGTGGGAGTGCGGATGAAGTTTCAGCAGTTGACGAACAGGCATTGTGGATGAAGGCAGTGGGTGGGAAAATATAGGGCCTGGGATCCATGTCAAGGGTGTGCATAGGAAAAGCGGTTGGGAGCTCGTCCTCCAGTGCGGTTGCTTAAACGAGGACACGTATGGAGGAGGAAATGACCCAACCGAGACATTTACTTGAAGAGAAGGATGAAGAGATTAAATTGGTCAAAGACCAGCTTGCACAAAAAATGAGCAAATCAAACAGATGGATGAGTGACATAAATCCTTCAAGTGTCAAATGCAGTCTCAAATGCAAAGGGTCATGCAACACCTCCATCTAAATGACAAACGGGTTCCTCCTATACCTCCCACTAATGAAAGAGGTGATGGGCAAAATGATGGGCAACACAATGAGGACGAGATTTCTGATGATGATGAATTAATTAGAAATCTTATCAATGGTTAAACAAGAAGGTGGAGGAGGTGGAGATGAAGACACGGTACACGATCGCTTTAAATTTCTGAAGAAGGTATTTTGTTTTTTCTAAGTTAGGATTTTAATTTTTCTCTCCTTCAAGCCTAAATTTTCTTAGTGAAGTCTCAAGCACTATGACTGAAAATGATTCTCCTCCTAGTTGTTTCATTGTTGTTGTCATGAGTTAGAAAGAGTAGGATGGTTGAACCAAAACTTAGTAGTGCATAAAATGAGCCAAATTTGCTTAGAGTAGGAGTGGAAGAGTCGATTTCTATACTTTTAATTGTGATAAATCTACATTGGGCCAGAAGTTTTTAGTGCATATGCTAACCGGATCATTACACAGATTTTGATCTGTCAAAACCACATTATAGACTAACTAGAGACAGACCAGCTGTAGAAAAGTGCTGCATAAGTACAATCTTTGAAGTAACAATATTACTTTTTGAAATGATAGTGCATGAACTAGTTGTAGTGGCAGTTTAGCTTCCGATGAACGCCATGATAAACAATGAACAGGGACAAGTTAAATTAGAGATTGAACAGCATAGCGACACTCTACTGTCAGTACATAGCGCTGAATGTCTTTCACAGCTTGTTGCTATTGAGCTGCAGGGCATTCACATATTTCTGTTTCCTAATTCCTGCCAACTTGTCAATGTTAATTCAATTTCTTCTGATCCTCTAGGACCCTTTTATCAATGGGAAGGAGATCTCTGCAGCAGACTTGTCCTTAGGGCCGAAGCTATACGACATGGAGATTGCTTTGGGTCATTATAAGAATTGGTCGGTGCCAGACTCTCTACCTTATGTGAAGTCTTACATGCAGGTAACCAAAATGGGTCTTTCGCTAGTATGACAGCTGCTTGACTGTGACAAATTGATTCATTGTGAAAAGCTAGTGCTCAATATCCAATGATGTCCTCATATGAAGATTCTTATGATATTCCTATTGTTGTATTCTTTCGCCTATGCTTGCTGCGTAATCATTTTTCCCTTAATCCTATATGAGCTGCTTTGTCTGGACAAGTTTTGATGGCAGCAACAATTCCTTGAAATTTCTTGAAGTTTTTCCCATTACAATGATATTTTCTCATATTCATCGGACTTATAATTGGGGCTCTCTTTTGGTAAAATTTATTAGGTGGCTGATCAGCTTATATTTCCCTTTTATACTCCTGCCTTATTCTAATACTGCTCTGTTTTTCGCGTCCAGAGTGTCTTCTCAAGAGATTCATTCGTCAAAACACGGGCGCTCAAGGAGGATGTTGTAGCAGGATGGCGTCCGAAAGTTAGGGGTTAAACATGTCTCAAATTGACGATTATGATCGAGGATCCGAGGGATGTTGAGCGAAGGAGACTTTTCGGGGATCAAAACCCCGATGCCCCTACCTTTTGCTTTTTGCCTTATCGAGACTCCTTTTGAGTTATCACAATGCACTTGTATGGCTAGAATAGTAGGAGATCTTTCAGTTTCCTATAATTGAAATAGATGAATATATTTTATATTATATTATTATAATATTTAGATCTTATTACTTGCTTAATTAATGGTAACTATAAATTTTAGAATTAATTTTGCTTTCAATTAGATTTAAAATCGGAAAATAAAAAATTATCAAATTACGTCGCTAAATTTATCACTAAAGAATAAATAAAAATTCATATATCGGTCACTAATTAGCGACGGAAAGAGAAGTCCGTCGCAAATTTGAAATTTTGCGACCAAAATTTCACCAAAATTCGTTGTTAATGTGTTTTGCGAGGAATTTTGTGACGATAGAAAATTTCGTCGCTAATAGGGTGTCCCAAAATTTGCGACGAAAATTTGTAGATTCGTCGCAAATTTGAGACGAATTTTGCGACAAAAATCGAGTTGTCGCAAATTTGCCACAAAAGTCGGGATCGTCGCAAATTTGCCACAAAAGTCATGTTCGTCGCAAATTTGTGGCGAAAGAAAAATTTGGCGCACATTTGCAACGAGTTATCCTTCTCATCCAATTCACAACCTATTTTGTCAAATTTGCACACTCACAAATTTGCGACAACATTCGTCGCAAATTTGCAAGGATCTCGACTTTTGTCACAAATTTGCGACAACTCGATTTTTGTCGCAAAATTTGTGGCAAATCTTCAAATTTCTGTTGCAAATTTTGCGACGCCGTATTAGCGATGAAATTTTCTGTCGTCGCAAAATTTCTCGCAAAACACATTAGCAATGAATTTTGGCAAAATTTTCGTCGTAAAATTTGTTACAAAAAGTGTGTTTTTTTAAGTGAATGATTGCTGTGGCGCAACTATCATTACTTGTATTTGAAGGACCTTTTTGAAGATAGGTCCCTAGAAAAATAATTTCCCGGCATTCGTTTCGCTGAATCTAATCGAACTATGTAAGCTTATGTTGAGTAAAAAAGACATTTCGTTGGGTTCTAATTTAACATGAGGAGAAGATGGACGAACAAATTACTTTTTAAAGAATGATACGAGTTTGATTACGACACGGTATAGAACATTACTAAGCATAGGATGTTACTTCGCATTTTCACTTTGCGTAGAAAACGAAACTTTTCCAATAAAGAAAGAAAGCAACGTGACCAACGTTAAATTTAGAAAATTACATTAAATTGCTGTAGGAATATATGGAATTTTCAGAGATCAATTAGGTGTGAAAAGGCTTGGCCAACGCGATTTTTGTTGGCACATCATTTCAAGATTCTAAAAGTGAAATGTATAGTTTTGAGTTCACAGACGATATATTTTCTTCGATTCGCTAGCGAAATGTCACCTATATTGAATCTGCAATCAAAACCCGTCCGACCCTTTTCTCTAGAAAAAAACAACAATCCAACGATCATTTCGATCAGATGCGAAGATGAGATTGACTTTGAGCATTGACTTTTCAGAAATTGCCCCACCCCCCAAAAAAAAAAAAAAAATCCAATTTTTGACTTATTATCAGAAATTATTGGGTGAGAAAGTACCCATAACTTGGCAATGGGCCTAAATTTACAAGATCATGGGCCGTTGAAATCGGGTGCCACAAATTGTTCACCAGAAGGTTGCGCAAAAACAAGGGTCATGATTCAATGGGCTAAATATAGATTGAGCCCTTAAATGACTTTTTGCTTTTGAAATTTCAGCTGAAAAGCGAAGCGATTTGCGAGTTTGGGCTAAATCAAAACGAGCCCAGGCCCATCTATTCGGCCCGACCCGATCAACCACACGGGATTTTCCCAATCAAAGGAGTCTTATCAGCATATTCAGTATCCAAAGGACCAAAGCTACTTACGAGAATGTTTCTGTCTTTTTTTATTTTTTTTTTATATCTCGTCTCAGCTAATAATCATAAATGCTCGTAATCAAATCGCCCGTGTGCTCATCTAGCAAAACAGGGCGACGGGAATGGCGGGCGTGTCTCCATGCTCATCGAGCGGTTCTTGAGATTACATTGGCCGGCGATCATATCGACATATCGAGGAACATAACCGTAAATTTTCCAATTCGATTACAAGCTCATAATAAAAAAGACAACCAAGGAGGAGGAGGAGGAGAGAAAATAGGAGATGGAGGGAGCGATCTGTTTCCACACGTCACCCATGAGTACGAAACAAAAAGAATGTCTGTACGTGCCATGTTACCAAAAGTGGACTGTCAACCATACCTGCTTTAAGAATTTCCAAGAAAATGTCAAAAAAGTTCTAAACCTGTTGTATTTTTACCAATTCAATCTTAAAACTTTTAATTTTGTCAATTCAGTCCTAAATCCTTTACATTTGTGCTAATTCAATTTTAAACCTTTTTTATCTATGTCAATTCAGTCCATCCGATCAATTTTGGCTTGTCGACGCTTATGTGGATCCGACCGGTCTTGACAAGGCAATTTTTGATAATATTTTAGTAATTTTAAAAAAATTATTTCTTTCATTTTATTCATTTTTTTTAATTTTGTTTGTTCATCTTCTTCCCGATGAACAGAGAAGAGGATTCAAGCAAAAAAAAAAAAAAAAAACCATAGATGAACGACCATGGCGTTGGCTATTGCCTCCAACCAACTAAAGGCCCATAGCCAAGTGAACCTTGACAACCACTAGTGCCGCCGTCGAGCGAGCTCAAGCTAGCTTGGATTTGGCTCGGCGAGGTCCGACCCCGTGGCCACTCTTTGGTCTCTAACCAACTCCCTTGTTTCCCTCTTGAGCAGCCTTGCGGGTTAGACCTTGAGCTCCGTCGCCATCTCTAGGCGCCATGGTTGGCCGAGGTCCGGCTTTGCCCAACCTTAGGGTGCCTCGGCCAAGCCAGATCTATTCATTAGGTCCTCTCTGTTCATCGGGAAGAAGATGAACAAACAAAATTTTAAAAAATAAAATGAAAAAATAAAAGAAATCTAAAAAATTGAAAAAGAAATACTAAAATATTATCAAAAAATGCCCCGTTAGCATCGATCGAATCCACATTAGTGCCAACTGACCAAAATTGACCGGATAGACGAAATTGGCACAAATAAAAAAGGTTTAGGACTGAATTGACACAAATGTAAAAGGTTTAGGACTAAATTGGAAAACTTAAAAGGTTTAGGACTGAATTGGCAAAAGTGCAATAGGTTTAAATTTTGTTTGACAATTTTCCCAAGAATTTCCCAAGCAAATATCGCGTGTTCGAGATGTACTCGAATTTAAACCTCATGTAGGGGTTGGAATTTGGCCAAAAGGCTAGAACGTGGAAATATATTTAGGAAGGCGAGTAAAGGGTTGACACCGTGTGAAATTTCGCGACATCCCTTATAGTCATTGTAAAAGTTTATGTCCTTAGACGGAATGCACCGTTTCACCTTTAAATATTCCAGCAGTTTCACAAATTTAAGGATACCAAATCAACGTAAGAAGCAAAGCCAAAAGAGATGATCTCATCTTCAAAGATAATACGGAACTGGGACGAATTCTCATTGTTATGTCATATTATATCATATTTTAGAAGGTCATTTTCCTTTATAATATAGTAAAACAAATATGAGAAAGTCATTTTCTTTATTATATCGTATTATCGAGGAACATCATATTCTTGTGAGAAGGTCAAGTTGTTTATCATATAATAAATCATTTTATGCATGTAGGAAAATTTTCTAGAAGACCCAAAGCAATTTGTCTGTCAAAACCGTGCTAGCACGAAGTTTAAAATTGCAGCAAGTGGATCCAAAGTAAAAGAAAATAGTTTATTAATTCACCAACCCAAGCAAACGTCATCGTTTCATTCATTTCTATAAATGCCTCCATTTTCTTTCTTGGGCGACAAGAGACCGAATTTCACGGAACTCACACTTATTATAGTAACAAAATTCTGACAAATCACAAATCATAAGTCAAAGCAAAGGTCCATTCATTCTTGTAGATGGCTCTATTTTCTTACTTGGGCGACAAATAATATTAAATTTCATTGAATCTACCCTTATTATAGTAAAACAATGGAAAAAATTGTTTAAAAAATCATAAACTTATTGCATTGGTGCCAACTCAATTATAAATATTATAACCGTGCCAATCTACTTCTAAAATTTTGCATTTATGACAATTGAGTGACTAATTTTGACTGGAAATTGCTAACACGGATATCAATCGTCCTACGTGACATGGATGACGATGGCGTGAATATTTTTTAAAATAATTTTATTTCATAGTATTTTTTTAAATTATTTTATTGAGGGCCAGTGAAGGTCACCGGCCAATCCATGTGGGGTCCTAGGCGAGGGCCGGGCCAATCCCTGTGGGGCCACGGGCGAGGATCGACAACCCTCACCCAACCCCAAGTGAGCGCGTCATTGCCCTCGCCCAACCCTCACAAGCCCTCACCAGTCTTCAATTAGAAAAGAAAAAAGATTGAAGAAAAGAAAAAGAAAAAACAAGAAGAAAAAACAAGAAAATATTATAAAGTACAAAAAATAACAAAAAAATAAATAAAGCAAAGTCTAGGTTAACGTCATCCAATCAGCAATTTCTTGTCAAAATTGATCGGATAGACTCAATTAGTACAATTGTAAAAGGTTCGAAACTAAAATAGTACAATTAAAAAATTTATGACCGAATTAGTACAATGTAATATATTTATGATATACTTTTTTTTTTTTTGTACTTGTCCCACAAAACAATTGTAACCTGACAAATCATGAGTCAAAGGCAAAAATTTCAAAAGACGAGATTCACCAGTCGTGTAGTTGTCTTGGTCCAACTGTTTTTGTCAGAGATACTTCATTTCCAAGATAAATTATATAATTGATTTATATTGGACCACCTCATTTCTCTGTTTTTTGGTCAAAGACCACCTCATTCAAGGCTCGGGAAGAATTGAGTCAAAATTTTTTAGTCAAGAGTTTGCGTCACATCAATGTAATCTTGTGGCCTCGTATTCTCAAACCGTATTACCGAACACGTTTAAAAGGAGAAATTGCACAAAATTTCTACAATGGTGCGTGCTCATCTTCAATTGGTTAAACCAATCATTCTTGAACATTTAATTTGTTGCAGGTGTCGATCTTCTATCTATTATGAAAAATATGTCCTAAATTTACACATTTCAATGATGGCATCAAATGTTCGACATAAATTTCAAAACTTGTTCTTATGAAGTTAACCACATTTTCGTTGTCGTCGTCATTGTCGTTGTTGTCGATATTATTATTACTAATGTTGTTATTATTGCCATGCCCCAATATTTTTGGGATGGTCGTCACATTTTCTTATCTTCCTCATTTGCTATAACAAGTTTTATTTTTTTTAGCGTATTTGAGGCACGAGAGTAATTTCACTAAACAATAAGAAGAACTATGATTATACCCTTGCAAAATCACATGTTAGGCACGTGCAAATATAAAAATAATCAGAAGGTTGATAACCGCAACAAAATGAAAATTCAAGGGATCTTGTGCAATGGCCAAAACTTCAGGGAAAGGAGGTACACCATCTTGAATTTCATTCAGCGAATTTTCTGTCTAATTTCCTTAATATGATATTTTACTAACTAATGAAGGGTCACCATTTCTTTGCCAACCACCTTGTTCTTCTTATCAACTATGTGTTGAGGCATGCACGATGATGAAAGATTCTATATGACAAAAGTTTTCAGCACCTTGTTTGGAACAAAATGTAGAAGGTAAAGCAAAAAAAATGGGAAAAAGGCTGTTTTCTCGTATAGAACACTGAGGCATCACAGCCCTCGTTGGGTCTAGGCGAGGGCCTGCAAAAAAAATATGTAGAAATGCCCTTTACACAATTTCGGTAAAAGTTAAAGCGGCGTCAGAAAGTCTTTTTCAAAAAAGTTACGTAAACAACGTGACTTAATTTTGCGATATTTGGGGAATATCTCGATATAAAACTATTTTTCTATCAATAGGATAGTGGTACAAGGGATGAAGTAGAATACCATGAGAACAGCCTCTTGTTTTACTGTAATAACATGTATGATCCGTAGTTAAGGTGGTGGATCCTCATGAGCCAACAACCTGCTTATTTAAGTTGGTGCAAGTCTTTGCTTGGTGAGCTAGACATTATCTCAATGAGGCGTGACTATCAATCTCCTCGTCCAATGCAAATTTGGACAAGTATTTATGTTGAACTTGTGATCCCATATTACCCGATAATAAGTCCTATATGTTCTTTATATGCATGTGATCTCCCTCCACCTATAAGCTTAAGCTTTTAGTCCTAGTAGTTGTCTTGCCACAGTATCATTTGAAACTTGGCATTCTCGTCTCAATCATGCGTCTTCCTCTAGAATTGGTCATTTGATTTCTAGTAGTCAATTAGGTTCCGTTGACAATAAGCATTTTGATTGCTTGCCATGTAAGTTGGGAAAACATCATGCCTTACGTTTTGATCTTAGTGAATATGTTTCTCACGTTCCTTTTGATTTGATCCATTTTGATATTTGGGGCCCATCTCCTACTCCCACTATTGGAGGATCTTGCTACTTCGTGATTTTTGTGGATAATTGTTCTCGTTACACGTGGATCTATCTTATGAAGCATTATTCTGAACTGACTTGCAAAGTGGGATGCCTATTCAAACTTATCTCTTTAAAGCTTCCAAGTGCTCCTAGACTAGTTGATTGTGGCCCCATAAAATCTCATAGGTATATGTTCTCACCCCCCCCCCCCCCAATTAGTCAAATTTCACGTGTTGCTTGTAATCTAGTTTGCACATGAGAGGGGGTGTTTAAGATGTTATCCCACATCGCCGGATAACGAGTCCTATATAGTCTTTATATTTATAAGTTTAAGTTTTTGGGTTGGATTTTCTAATAATTTGAAAAAGTAATTGTATTTTTGCTCCTTAAAGTAATGTGAGGACTCTTAGGTTATGGCACAACATATATTGCCAGTTGCGGAAGAAGCCCAATACTTCATATGGAAAAATCATTAAGAGAGAGCCAAACCCAACCCCATTTTTGTATTTACTTGTTGCTTAACAAGTTATACCAATTATTCGTCACAACTCCAAATCACATCAATTCTCTTTTGTGTTACTTCTTTTACTTAACATCATTACGTTTTAAACCTTAGCAATCTACCTCTATGATGTGAGCCTCGTTTGTGTTTGGTCTGTCCTCCCTTAATCTAAATAGCCTCGCGCCAACATATCTTAAGATATATTTCGGAACAACCATCATCGTCAATGTGAGACCATGCTGCTACACTATCGTTCCCGGCCTTCACCCATGATTTCTCCTTGACCACACCTAATCGGTTATACCATGATCTACTCTGGGCCTATCAATTAACCATTGACGGTTATATCCTTAGTTGGGAAGTGCCGAAAAAGCCTGATAACTCAATCTAGAAAGATCATCAAGTAGCTCAAGTCTGAGAGCCTGTTAACATATGCAATTTAATGTGCATTTATCGAGAAGTTTAATGCATTGAGTAATTAACCACAACAGTTCTATTTTCTATTTTTTTGTTCCGGAGAAGAGGTTTGGAACAAAAATCTGTTTGGTAATGCAATTTCATTTTTTCCATTTTTAGGACAAATTTTTTGCCCATAAATAGATTCGAAACAGAAATAAGTAGTAAAAATTTTCTGCTTTTCCATTTCTTGAACAAAAACAGAAATAAGAATTCTTCTTATTGCTCACTCCCTCTCTTTTGCGTCCGGTTTCCATCTCTCTCACATCCTTGCCGTCAATAGTCATCCGTCGGCCACCGGTAGCCATCTACTTGTTGTCGGTAGCCGTTCGCCGGTCACCCACTACGGATCTCCGGTCTTCGATCTCCGATCCCCTGTTGCCGGTTGCTATTCGCCATTGGTTGCCTTTCTCATGTCCCTACCGTTGGTTGCCTTGCGCTGTTGGTCACCTCTCTCGGGTCCTTGCCATCGTTCACTATTTGTCGGTTGTTGATGCCACTCGCTATCCCTTGGCTACCGTTCGTCGGCCACCAGTCCCAAACTCCTCTTCACCCTTCGTCGACCGTTGTTCGCTCATCGCCGATTAAGGCCCGGCGATTGGCCGCCGTACAAATTTTGTGTTGTTATCAAACGAATTTCTGTTCTATGAACAAATTTTGTGTCATTATCAAATGCATGTCTTTGCTCATAAACTCATTCAAGAATAGAAATAAAAATTGGCCAGAAATAGAGCCTGGAAAGAGAATGGTTGTCATTCGCTCCCTTACTTACCATTAGTTATGTCACACCACATCAATTTATCGATAGATGATTCCACTAAATTCTCTTCCCTTACACGTGCACCTCAAATCACACTTCATCAAATTATTTCTCTCCATCATTTTGTAAACAATCTTACCACCAAATGCAAATAATTGTAGTTCTGCCCTTCACCGGGCCTTTGATATGCTTCTCACCTAACCCATGATAACAAACGAGGGTATTCCATCTATCCAAGAAGCGTGCGACTATTCCCCTTTCAAAACATCATCTAAGGACATTCAAGGGAACTTACTTTGGATATGGACCACGAAAACGTGAGAAAAGTCTAATTAAAAAAAAGATGACATGTATACTTCTCGTCAACCACGCATTGTCCCATTGACGAGGACGATACAAGTTTGAACATTAAGAGATAGACAAGTCTCTGTCGCATCAACTCGAAGGACTAAAGGCATAAAGCTTGTCATCATCGCATGGCCACCCACAAAGGAGCTCTCTGATCTCCACCCCCTTATAGTCGAAGGGATTAGGCGTATCGAATCTACGACTCAGCACAAATTGCAACAACACACCTTCAAAGTCCTAATATGGCGAATTGGAAGAATATTGCTACAAGGAATGATTAAATAATGTTTTTGTCCGTCAATGCCTTAAAGCAAATCGAGAACGTACTCCCTCTCAAGTGGCGAAACATCAATGGCCCAAAACCCTAGAGTTCACCGCCTCACCTACTATGCTTAAGTTTAGTAAAAATAAGTGTGCTCAAAAGTCACAGAACTGCTACGTGTCAGGTAGATCACTTAATGTTCCCCAGATGTATCCCCAGACAAGGACCATATAAATTCTTCACATTCAATTCAAACGAGGAGACAATTTACAGGCACCTCATTTACCCAAAAGGGTCAGCGATGTACTTGAGAATGTGAAGAAATAGATACCTCTCTCTCTCTCTCTCTCTCTCTCTCTCTCTCTCTCTCTCTCCGAGGTTACTTTCCGAATTTGGGAAATTTCAGTTAATATGGGGATCAAATGAAATTTAGCACCTGCTTTTGGTACTTGGATGCGATGGGAGCTTTCAATGGCGTCATGGTAATCCACGATTAAAGTATGATCTGGATCAGGTTCTTGACCACCAAAAGCAAAGCTGTTCGAAGCATTAAAAGATGTGGACAGGCTGATATAGAACATGAAATCACGCTGATCCCTGATTTGGCTTTTCTGATTTCCAGCGTGGTTGGTGAAGTACTCTTTATTCAACGTGGTTCTTTTGCTACAATGTTTTTGGACTACTTTGTATACTGTTGAAAGAGAAAAGTGTGAGAAGTCAACAATCATGGACCGTTAGGTGAGGACTTGTAAGCCCTCGCCCAGGCCAAGAGGGTTGAGTCCTCGCCATTGGCCCTCGCTCATGGCCAAGGGAGGTCGCTGGCCATCGGCAAGGCTCAGTGACCGGCGAAGGGGAATACGAGAAAGGGAAGAAGAAATAAAATAAGCAAAGAAGGAAAACAAACAAAAATTCAAAAAGTTTTTAGAAAAGCTGTAATAATCGTTCGCGTGGGCGTCGGTCGTGCCGTATAAAATGGTTGACAACTACATTAGTGATTTTCGGTTAAAATTAATCAAAAGGACTACATGGGCAAAACGTTAAAAGACTTACAATTAAATTGGCACAATTGAAAGATTTATGTTTGAATTAGCCGTCATATAATAGATTTAAGACTTTTTGGACAATTTTTCCCATTGAAAGATACACAGATATGCCATGATTATAATGCATATGTGAAATAATATTGTCCGTACCTTGTTGTTTGATGTTACAAATTCTGTACAGAAGGACTACCGTTTCTTTCTCGAGTCAACTGTCAAACAATGCAAGGTATGCTTTTACACAGAAGTCCTCGACAACCAACTTGTGTGTATACCCGAATTCGAAATGAAAATAAATAAATGATGTTAAGTTTGGATAACTCGGCATCTAAATTTTATCGAAAAAAAATTCCATACCCGACAACAAATATACGTAACTCAATCTTTCAAAATAAGTTAGATTCTCGATCAATCGTTCAATTTATTTTTCATTTACGTACTTATGTGTAGCCACTATTTTTTTTTCTTTTCTATTGTTTCAAACAATGATGCTTAATTTGAATCCGAGTAAAGTTCTTAAATTGTTTCGTTTGAACTTTGGAATGTAAAATTCGAGGGTATTCTCTGGAATGAAGGGAAGAAAAATATTTTCTCTCAACTTGGGGGGTGATGGTGGGGAAGGTAGACTCCACATTATTTCTGGATAGTTACAGCTAGGTAAGGTCATATAGTAACTTCTCGCACCTGAGGTGAATCATTGCAACTTTGACTCATGTGTTGTCGCCCTGTGCTTCGCACAAAGTCTTTGAACGGACTTGTTGCCAATGTACCCTGGTTCAAAGACATTATGCTGAGGTATGCTTTTGTGTCGTTGTCCTCAGTAACCAACTTTAGCATGTACCCGTGTTATTTTTCTTATCTTTAAGATAAAAAAATATTAAACAGTAAAAACTTCCACTAACTTAGCAATTTAAGTGCATATAATCACTCTTTTAACAATTATTTTCCGTTTGACAAAAAAAACAATTATTTTCTGTTGTTGATCCGTCATATCAAACACCATTTTTTAATTTCAAGACAAAAGGAGAAATTCCTTCACCTTTGACTTGCATGCAAAAAGCGACTGGAATAACATCAAAGCCATACAGTAGGTATGTATAATAAGCTTTATTAAAGATGGGTATAGTATGTTAAAAAAAAGACATGTTCTAGTATTGAGATCAAGCACATCGAAATCAAGTCATCATAACGACGGATGTGTTTTACCAACATACATGGTCCTTTAAAACATATATAACATTAGAATTTCTATTACTATGTCTATATTAAATTGACTCTAATCGTAAAACTTCAATTTTATGTGTGCTTTTTCAATAACCAAGTTGAAAAAACTAGTTTGTAATGGAAATGCTTACCTCCATTTAGAGAAGGAAAGTAATCGATAGAAAAGGCATGTTTTTGACACGACGTGCAGAGGAGATATCCTTGTTCGATAGGAAAGTCAAGTCGTAAGAAGTAAGTCATTTGCGTGGATGGAATACTGCTTTCGATATTGCACTAGAGAAAAGCAAAGTTTTCCATGCGGTTTAAGCAAAAGCCATTATGAAAGGCATCCGTGCATCAAGCGACGATCACTTAGTGGATCTAGTACTCGGATGCTCTTTCCATGCTTTCTTGAGACAACATAAATGGTAAAAAGTGCATTTAAAGTAAGTATGATCTGTAATTTTAATCTCTTTATTCATAAATCGATTAGATTATCTCGAATATGGTTATTTAGGAACACATGGCGATTTTTTCAGTTCATAAGAATAGACTAATGCAAGGAAGACGAGGTTCTCCTTTTGTGGTAAATCTGTGCCACCAACAATTCATGAGGAAATTGCAATAAAGCATCTGAAAAACATAATATTTTACCATTCACCTGTAAACGTTCTAAGTTTTCACTTTCCTTTCAACTTTGATATTTCCGTTTGTCCACTAATTTCTTTATCTTTTGGAATATTATGGTGGACAAAATTCAGAAGGCTATTTGATTAGTTATATATTAGAAAAGAAAATGCTATTAGATTGGCCAGAGGAGAGCTATTTGATTAGTTGATAAGAGCATAGTTTGGTCAATAATGAATAGAACAATCGATCACTTGATGGGAACCGACAACCCACTAATGAAAAGTTATGGACAAGTGCCTTCATCAAGATTTGAAAAGTTGATTGATCGACACGAAAACGTAACTAGGTAGTTATGTTTTGTTGCCGCTAATTTAGAAATTTTAAAACTTCTTGCGAATAAGTGATCTAGATAATAGGAGTTGGTGGATAATACAGCTTCTTATAATTGCCATTAGGAAGTGATTTGATTATATGAATTCCAAAGTCGTAACAGTTGTCATTACCAAAAAAATATAAAAAGTTGTAACTGTTGTATGTAACGTCGATTGTGGGCTATAAATAGATACATCATACTCTTTGTAAATCCTCCATCCATCCATCCATCCATGCATCCATCAATCAATCAATTAAAGAACTTAATGTCCTTGCAAATCAACTACAACTTAAATATCTTTCAACTCCCGTACTTTAGCTGTAGTGTTAAGATGTTCTTCGTCGACTAAATTCTGACCTTCTATCTTATTATCGCACCTTGTCATCGATTAAACTCTAACAAAGCTTTTTATGTTATCGGACTTCATCGTTGATTAAA
This sequence comes from Rhodamnia argentea, assembly GCF_020921035.1. Lineage (NCBI taxonomy): Eukaryota > Viridiplantae > Streptophyta > Magnoliopsida > Myrtales > Myrtaceae > Rhodamnia > Rhodamnia argentea. The sequence continues at coordinate 20,211,000 of NC_063150.1, read as the reverse complement.
ATCCATTGAAGCATATTTGCTCTTTGAAAGAGACCCGCCAAATTCATTGGCCAACGTATATACAATCCTGGTCAATCATATCTTTGCTTTTATCCTGTCATGGTTGGGAAAGAAATGACCACTCGTCTTCTTTGACTGAATATAATACGTATGGAGAAAATCAGACCCTCCTCTTTTTCTCCCGGAGATGCTAGGTTTGGAAATTCTTTCTTGCCATCGGCATCGCATTTGAATTTTTTAGGGTGGTGAGATGATCACCTAATAAAGATGGTCCGTGCGCAAGAAAAGATATTGATATCATGAAATAGAACGTAAAAGGGAGAATTGGAAATACTGATCGTAATATTTGCATCCATATCAATTTGCATTTTCATGGTGCATCCCCACTTTTAACGCTAGAAATTTTGTATGGCATCCTTTATTCATAGTTGTTGTTTACTCATTAATCAAATTGTCATTTTCTTTCCCAAACTACCATCCCCATTAATCTCATTGCACCAACAAAAGAACTCATAATATGCTTAATCTCTCTCTCCGACCATCTCAGCCGTCGTTCATCTCGGACTCACCTGCCGCTCTTCCTTCCACATCTGCAGCGCCGCCAATGGCCGCCTTAACATTGCTGGCTCAAGTCGTGCCACCACACCTCTCTCTACACCCTCTTAATGGTTGTCAAGCTCAGTGTCCCTTCCTTGGCCGCTGAAATCTCAACCATGCCGTTGAGCTCGACCGCCATGGAGGGCTCATTGCCTCCAGATGTAGAGGAGGGAGGGAGGGTTTTCAGGTTAGGTTTGCAAGAGCGGCACCTTGGTCCTTTTAGTATGGGATGCATACTGAAAGTTTCAAAAATCAGGGATGTAAATTGATATGGACGCGAAAATTTGAGGGCCTTTTTTGCAAAAAATTTCAAAAAAAAAAAAAAACACTAAAGAGGTTAGCATTGTCTAACATTAAGTAAACTTGACCTTCGAGCTAAATTTGGAAATCTCGTGTTGCTCCTTGACTGATGAATAAGGAGAACTACCTTCAAGGAACATGAGGCTGGACTTGGAGTGCTATGTTAAAGGACAACCAACCCCCAATTGGCATATGAAAAAACAATGATTTTACTCTTTGAATCACATGGAAGTCTGCTGGCGCCAAAGAAAGAAACAATGATGGCTTCTTTCATATGCTCCAGTGGACATTAATCAACTCCGCCATAATTTTCTCTTTCATGATGTTAAATGCAATATTAGGAACCAAAATCACTTGAACAAAAAAAAAAAAGAATATGTCTATCCGGTAAATCTCAACCTTCATACTTCATTGGCTTTGGCTCACTCCAGACAACGAAAATGATAGATGTGAATTTCAATAATAGAGGAAATCGCCAATCATCATTTTCTGGAACCTGAAACCTTTCTCCTCAAATTTGTTGGGCTACATTTGGTAGTTCGGATTTCTAATCAAGATATGATTAGATAGGATATGATAAGAAATCCAATTTTTTTTTCATATTCTATCTACTGTTTGGCGAGCTACCGATTTAAAGTTGAATAAACAGATACAAGGTGTGGCTGAATCGACTTTATTTTGCTTAAACATCAATATTATTTAGAAATTATTCAATGATAAGTTCTAATGAGTGAGTCATTATTGAGCTGAGGTTTGGATCATCTGAATTCGGGCACAACATCGACGAAGCAAACTCTGTAGGATCAGTGTATTGATTTGGAGTTGAATGACCCAATGGCCTTACTCGTTCTCTTGTTGAGTGAGTAAACAATTGCTGAACAATTTAATTATTCGACCTCTTTTTGCAAGTTGAAGATGCACTCATGCAGGTCATCCAAGAGAGCCCTTTCGAATATCGAGACCTCTTTTGAAAGACGATGATCAACCTCGAATTCTTCATAACATGTCGAAACCTATTTCAAATGTTGAAAATTATCAAGCGATTAAAGAACGAGGGATACGATCTTATATCACGCTAAACAATCGATTAAAGAACAATGTCATGGACATACCCAGCTTTGCGGCAGGAAACCCAGGTCGGGCATTGTCGGAGAGGTGGCCAGACTTGATGGTCGCCGCCGCTAGAGAGGCGCTCCTCCCCCCGATTAGAAAGGCGGCCCAATGCAAGGGATAGGTAACCCGAAGCAAAAAAGAAGCTGTGGTTGAGAGAAAAACTCGGTTCTTCTCATGCTTGCTCTCTTGAGAATTCGTATCTTGGTCTATCCCACTGCCTCTCCCGGGAATTTTTTTTTTTTGTCCCGACTATATCCCCATTTATCTCCTCTTTATTATATTCTGAATAGTTGGCAAACACAGGATATGATAAAATATACCATATCCTGACTTATATCCTATTGATCAAACGCAGCCTTGATCCTCAACTTTCCTTATTTTGTCATCAGACACAAATAAACAGAACATCAAAATTATATCAAAAAACACATTAAGTTGCTTGATTGGTGAGACCGACACTTCTCAGGATATGGGCAAAAGATTTCATAATAGATCCAGTGATACAATTGACAATTAAAATTATGTTTAAGTCACTCAAACACACATTCGTGTTTCTCAACCCCCAATCAAACAAAAGAAACTCTCGAGTAACGAGCCTCACAATTTCACACGGAACGATCTCATTTCCACGGAGGAACACACTAATCTCACCATAATATTTTATTGGTTAAACTCTAATTTATTGGGTGCAATTCGTGGGAATTCCCCCACATTGCATGAGACCCACGAGCAGGACACGTTGATAGTGGCGCCCTCGCAGCACCCTCTGCCGGGGATCGAAATTTTTGAGCAGTTCCTAGCGATTCCATTTCAAAGCCTGACCAGTTCAATTCCCAAAAAGCTCATGATAACTGTTGGTTCAGACATATTCAAAGGAGATAGCTACTAAGCATTACCTAAGATCTCGCAAATCCTATGTAAATAATCATGGATTATCGCAAAACGAGGTCAGTACTTTAATATTAAAACGAAGACCATGCAAGGAGAATCAACTTGTCAATGACTCGTTCCTTCTCATATTTCGGATTGTACCGTATAATGGCGACACTGTCACCAACTTTTTAGCATGTGAGCTACTGAAAGCAATTCATGCAGAGCATGCTCCGATAATATAATGTTCTGATAATCCCCCAGTGTCTCCAATTCCCATGTACGATCTTGTATGCGTATGGAAGTGGAGACAGTATAACATCACGTGCACATATAGACGGAATGCAAAACAAAAAATGAATGCAGGGCTTGCGGGCAACTTCATCAGGCACCTTTCCTCGAAAAGAGGCGCAGAAATTAAATGAAGCAAGACAAAAACAGGCTGCAAAACCCTAGTTTTTGAGGTTTTGTTAATGAACAATTTGGTCCACATGGTCACAAAAAAAAAAAAAAAAACAGATTGGTTTACTGAATAATGTTTTTCCTAAGCATCATTTCGGAAGAATTCAAAAACAAAGCCTTTTTTTTTAAAATCCCGAGTTCAAATCTCAAATCAGCAATTCCTTAGGTTTTGCACATTTCACGGTCTTTTGGCTTACATCAAGCAAGCAAAGCTTACCAGCTCTTGGACCATGCGTGATCAAGTGTGACAGATAAATTTCACAAAGGGAGCAACACGTTAGTGTAAAGTAGTCATTAAAATTAAGGAACATAGACAAACTTGTTTATCAATTTATATGCTTCTCGTGAAACTCATTTGTCGCATCCAAACATTATTCTTTCTTGTCCTACAAACCCAACTCTTTAGGTTCGAGATTTCGCACAACTTTCCTAGATTGGAAAGGTTTTATTGACAATTTTGTTTTTGTCATTTTAGAGTTCATTTCATATGCCGTGATTATACAACAGCTGTGTTGTGTCGTGGTTGAGTGGTGGAATGCTGGGACTTATACGCTGTATAATAAAAATATACAAACTACATCAATTGGAATTCATGAAATTGAAGAAAACATTATCAAAAGTGCAAAAATTGTCTACGTCGGCGCCAATCACGTTACATAGAACGGCCGGCATCCACGTAAGGAATTTCGAGTCAAAATTGGCCAAAATGACTACATTGGCAAATCGTCACAAGGTTTAGGACTACATTGACACAATCGAAAAATTTAGGATTGAATCAGCCATCGTACAATAGATGTAGGACATTTTGGGTCACACATATTATCAATATCTCTGGCAGCATAAGTTGTTGCCTTCATTACGTGATTTGATACCCTTGTTAGTCATGCAATAAACACGCTTAAGGACTCAGACAAATGAAAAAGTTTGTTCAGGCCTAGTTTGGTTTTTGATCAAAAGAGATTAAGGCGTTCATCCGTCATTGTAAGATCTGAGGGAAACGCCTTTTAGAAAAGAATTTTTAAAAAAAAAAACTAGCTTAGATCAACTGGGCTATAAGCGTCGGGGATCACGCAAGTGTTTGCTCCTTCACGACACTTGTAGTAACAAAATAAGCAAGATATACAGTGTTCAATGCCCCGACTATTCTTATGATGTGCGCTGTTGATGCTAATGTAGAGATATATATTTCCGGCTAAATATACATAATAAATGTCTGGAAAAATTGTCAAAAAAGTTTTAAACCTATTGCACTTTTGCTAATTCAATTCTAAATCTTTTGATTTTGTCAATTTAATCATAAACCTTTTGCATTTATGCCAATTTAATCCTAAACATTTTTTTGTGCCAATTCAGTCCAAAACCTTTTGCGTTTGTGCCAATTTAGTCCATCCGACTAAATTTGACCGGTCAACGATGATATGGATGCCGATCGATGCTGATGTGGACGCTAGCGCTAACGTGAATTTTTTTTATTAATATTTTAATATTTTTAAATTTTTTTATTTTTCCTTTTTTTGTTCTCTTTTTTTCTTCTTCTTCTTCTTCTTTTTTTTTTTTTTTTTTTTTTTTCTGTTGTCTTCTTCCTCCTTTCTTATTCGCCTAGCAAGCGGATCCCCAATGGCAACATGCCAAAGGCTACCGGTGGCCTCGGCGGCGCCGGGCAAGGCTAGTCATAACGAGGCACGACCTCGCCCATATTTGGCCTAGGCGAGGTCGACCGGTCATGGTAGCCTCGCCATGGACGGCGAGGTCGACCGACCATGGCGACTTCAGCAAGGCAAAGAGCAAGGTTGGGTCATCATGGCTTCATCCTTGAGATTGGGCGAGGCTCCTCCAAAAGTGACCTCCCCATATCTTTTCCCTGATTTTTGCAATTTTCTTCTTCCGCTACATTCGTTCATTGGTTGCCGTCCGGATCCATCTCGCCGTCCATGGCGACGCCACGACACGCTGTCCGAGGATGGCATTTGGCCGACCTCGCCCAACCCGGATCTGGATGATGGGCGAGGTCGCGACTCCCATTCATGGCAACACCACCATTGACCTGGCCTAGGCCTAGGCAAGGTTGCAACTCGCCATGGCTAGCCTCGCTCGGCGCGGACAAGGCCATCGGCGGCCTAGCATTTGGTCGGTCTTCACCGGCAACCTACTTGCTAGAGGAAGAAGAGGAGGAAAAAAAATGAAAATAGAAGAAAATATAAAAAAAAAATAGTATTAAAATATTAATAAAAAAATTATTTACACGTCAGTGCCGGCGTCCACATCAAGACCGGCCGATGTCCACATCACCGTCGGCCAACAAAAATTGATCGGATTGATCGAATTGGCATAAACGCAAAATGTTTATGATTGAATTGGCACACAAAAAGGCTTATGACCGTATTGGCATAAATACAAAAGTTTGGGACCGAATTGGTAAAAGTACAATATATTTAAGATTTTTTTGATAATTTTTCCTAAATGTCTCGAATGCAATTGCTAGAACTGGCTCGTTTTTTAAATTTAGTTTTTTTTATCGTGTACGTAGTTAGCTTGTGGAAAGAGGAAAGAATCGTCCGAGCTACAAGATCCGCATGACCCGGATTGAGGGCGAGATGAACAAAGACAAATGGATCCGCATCCGGATCCGGATCCAGCCAAATTCCCCGGCGAGGGCCCACTATTGCAGACCGGAAAATCTCTCACCAAACACGTTGGAAATTTTCCAGGAAACTGCCAGCGAAGCACGTGTGGCAAAATGGTGAGAGATCTTCGTGCTGCTTTGGACTTTTCATACTTCTCTCACCCAACACATTCTGTACCTCCAGCTTGGACTTTTAATGCTTCTCTGCCGCCGCCAACCCCCACACCCCCCACCCCACACACACAACACGTGCCCCTCCATTAAATGAAAACTGGATAAATACCCATCCTCGTCCTCGCAAAGCACTGCTAGGGTTCTTAGAGATAGAGAGAGATAAGTGAGAGAAAATGGTGAGATCTTCGTGCTGCTGGAGGCCCGGACTGAAGAAAGGGCCATGGACGCCTGAAGAAGACCAGATACTCATCTCCTACGTCCAGAAACACGGCCACCCTAACTGGCGAGCTCTCCCCAAGCATGCCGGTAAGTCGAAAACCCTCATCCCGCATTCGTCATGAATTCGATCAGAAGCTTCTTTTTTTTTTTTTTTTTCGCGGAACTACTCGGTTAATGGTCTTGTTCATCGACCTCATTCAAAGTGTTCTCTTTTTTGGCTTTGTGTCCTTTTGACTGGTCCATTCGTGTTTTAGGGCTGTTGAGATGTGGGAAGAGCTGCAGGCTCCGGTGGACCAACTACTTGAGGCCGGACATAAAGAGGGGCAACTTCAGCTCCGAGGAAGAGGATTCCATCATCAAGTTGCATGAAATGCTGGGTAATAGGTACTCAGTTATTTCACGCTACGTACGCACAATTAGAACTGGACTGCTCTTAAATCAACTACAGGGAGAAAAAGAAATCTCCGACGACATTGAGCGCCCACTGCGGTCTTCCAGCCGGGCCCGTGTTTTTCCTCCAATCGGCTTTCTGAGATTCGTAGGTTACTGATAAAGACATCAGTCACGCATTTCTATCTAACTAAATTTGTATTTCGGCGACCATGTCCATCATAACGAGTAACTCACCAATCAATCGGATAATTAGAAAATACTATGGCCCTCCTTTTTTTTGTATAGTACGGATCCGAGGTTTACACTTGTTGTTATAAGGATGCCTAAAAGTATTTTTGGAGCATAATATTACAAACAAGTGTGGTCAAACATGCATGCATCTAGTATAGGGTCCAATTCGTTATGATTTATCATAAAAATTATTCTAATCAATGGTAAGTACGACAAACACTTGACTAAATAATAAATTTTTTTTGGCAATCTGAGCATGTGACACCCAATTCTTAATTACACCATATTCTCTGTGTATAAATTGTTTTAGGTGGTCAGCGATTGCAGCAAAATTACCTGGACGTACGGACAACGAGATTAAGAACGTCCGGCACACCCACTTGAAGAAGAGAGTTAAGCAGAAGCAAGCCAGCCACCACCCGAGCACCCCGTCCGCCTCCGCCCTTGCCGCCACGGCCACCTTATCCGACAATTCTAGCATCTTCAATGACCCCCTGGAACCAAAAGATTCAAACCGCTCGAGACCGCCCGGATTCGAAAGCCCTCTGTATGCTCAAACATCATCGCCTCCACGATCTTCTAGCGAAGTTTCTTACAACACGGACCCCATGATGGCCAACGCGGAACCGAACTATGACCTTGACGCCCTCATTGTTGATCAAAACCTGATCGAGACCATCGAATCAGTCCCGGATTTATGGTCGGATCCAATCTCGACTGATTCCTATGTCAGCTTGCCATCAGATTTCGCAGAATTTATTAGCAGTGACGATCAAGCTCCACAAGTCGAACTTCCCTTGGACAAAACTATTGACGACTTGCAATTTTGGCCTGAACTCGAAGGCATGCCATCAGATTTTGGCCACCCCAATGGAGTGCAACAACATGAGTTCCCTTGGGATGTGACGGATCAATTCGAACTGTGGAGCGGCGATAGCAATTCGATGACCGACGACAGCGTGGAGCATTTCTGGTACGATCTTTTGGCGAGAGCTGGAGGTTCAGAAGAACTACTGTTCCCATAAATTAATTAGCACAAGCGAAGAGAGTCTGCTTGGAGTCCAAAACGAAGAAATGATCTCGCCACCTTTATTTTTGACGAGAATTGATGGCTTCGAGATGGAACAAGGTGTTGACTCTTTGGAGCATGTCTACGTAGGTGTCGTCTTGTGTTGTAGTTAAGAGTGAAAGTGAAATAGGACATCGTCCGATATGTAGTTTGACATTAATAAATCAAAACGAAAAGGAAAATAGTGCGTAAGAGGAGAAAAATATGTGGAAAATTGCATAATGATCTCTTGAATACTTGAAAAGTCACCTTGACTATCTCAATTTCAAATTCCAAACAATTATGCCAACCTTTGGCGCAAAAAGAAAATCTGCCAACCTCTTATGCATGATTATCTTGGTGGTTTAGATAAATTCAGGATGATCCTGCCTTTTTTTTTTGTCCCCTAATCAAAATGATTATCGGCTCATGTCGATCACATCTAAGGTTCCATTAGTTTCTCAAAAAATAACTTTCTAAAAAAATGTTTTACGAATTTTTCGGCATTTAGTTATTTCCTCTTTTTGAAAAGAGGAAATCATTTCCTTCTCTTTCCTCCACGCACTCCTTCATATTCCTTTTCCTTTTTTTTTTTTTTTCTCTTTTCTTTCTTTTCTTTTCTCCTTCTTCCTCCTTTTTCCACCAATCCATGGCCAACCATGACGTGGATTGGTGAGCTCGAGCTCAAGCCTAGAGTGAGCGTGAAGCTCGTCGATTTGGCATGGGCGGAGCTCGAGGACACCGGATCTTACGAGGTGGAGCCTCGCCCGAGTTTGGTTCGACTCGACTCACTAGAATATGGAGAGCTCGAGCCTTATCGGCGGCCTTAGGCGAGGCTCAATCTCGCCTATGACCGGTTGCAAGCCTCGGCGACCAGCCTCGCCATGGCCTACTATCGATGGAAGAAGAAAGGGAAAATAAAATTTAAAAAAAAATGAAAAGAGAAAAAATAATTTGAAATTCAAAATTTTTAATAAAAACTAAAAAAAATGGTAAAAGTAAAAATAAAAATTAGTAAAAGAAGTGCACGGAGGAAAATCAAATCTGATTTTCCATTCCAAACTAAAAAAAATTGTTTTTGGGCATTTTTTTATTGCAATTGAACAAGGAAATTATTGTCATTTTATTGGAAAATAATTCCCTGGAAAACATTTTTCAAAAATGTCATATTTCCCGTGAAATGAACTGAGCTTAAGAGATGCTTCTGTTCTGTTTTCTGGTCAGGATAGCCGAAAGTGCACTAATCTTGATCATTCCCCCTTCCCCGACGCCCGATCAACGACGTCCACATCTCCAAGAACTTTGTTTCCGATCTGATTACCAGTCAAAAACTCAGCTTGCCATCAGATTTCGCGGAATTTATTAGCAGTGACGATCAAGCTCCACAAGTCAAACTTCCCTTGGACAAAACTATTGACGACTTGCAATTTTGGCCTGAACTCGAAGGCATGCCATCAGATTTTGGCCACCCCAATGGAGTGCAACAAAATGAGTTCCCTTGGGATGTAACGGATCAATTCGAACTGCGGAGCGGCGATAGCAATTCGATGACCGACGACAACGTGGAGTATTTCTGGTACGATCTTTTGGCGAGAGCTGGAGGTTCAGAAGAATTACTGTTCCCATAAATTAATTAGCACAAGCGAAGAGAGTCTGCTTGGAGTCCAAGACGAGGAAATGATCTTGCCGTCTTTATTTTTGACGAGAATTGATGGCTTCGAGTTGGACCAAGGTGTTGACTCTTTGGAGCATGTCTACGTAGGTGTCGTCTTGTGTAGTAGTCAAGAGTGAAAGTGAAATAGGATATCGTCCGATATGTAGTTTGACATTAAGAAAGTAAAATGAAAAGGAAAATAGTGCGTAAGAGGAGAAAAATATGTGGAAAATTGCATAATGATCTCTTGAATACTTGAAAAGTCACCTTGACTATCTCAATTTCAAATTCCAAACAGTTATGCCAACCTTTGGCGCAAAAAGACAATCCGCCAACCTCTTATGCATGATTATCTCGGTGGTTCAGATAAATTCAGTACGATCCTGCCTTTTTTTTTTTTTGTCCCCTAATCAAAATGATTATCGGCTTATGTCGATCATATCTAAGGTTCCACTAGTTTCTCAAAAAATAACTTTCTAAAAAAATGTTTTACGAATTTTTCGGCATTCGGTTCATGTAAAATAAATGATCATGAAAAAAAAAATTCGTCAATAGGAAAAAAAAAAGAGGAAAATTATTTCCTCTTTTTAAAAGTGGAAATCATTTCCTTCTCTTTCCTCCATGCACTCCTTCATATTCCTTTTCCTTTTTTTTTTCCTCTTTCTTTTTTTCTCCTTCTCCTCCTCATTTTTTTCACCGATCCACGACTAGCCATGACGTGGATTGGTGAGCTCGAGCTCAAGCCTAGAGTGACCTTGAAGCTCGTCGATCCGGGGAGGCTAGAGCTCGAGGTCATCGGATCTAGCGACGTGGAGCCTCGCTCGAGGTTGGCTTGAGTCGGCTCATTAGAATATGGAGAGCTCGAGCCTTATCAGCCTTAGGCTCGATCTCGCTCGTGACCGGTCGCAAGCCTCGGCGACCGGGCTCACCATGGCCTGCGACCGACAAAAGAAGAAGGGAAAATAAAATTTAAAAAAAATGAAAAGAGAAAAAATAATTCGAAATTCAAAAATTTTAATAAAACCTAAAAAAAAAAAAGTAAAAGTAAAAGTAAAAATAAAAATAAAAATTAGTAAAAAAAGTGCACGGAGGAAAATGCCTCCACCATAGCCACTATGCCATTGCGTATTCGTTGCCTCCTCTCGTTCTATTCTGTTTTCTGGTCAGGACACTAACCTTGATCTTTCCCCCTTTGCCGGCGCCTGATCAACGACGTCCACATCATCACTGGTCAAAAACTCAATTCTCCCCAAGGAAAATTCCAGACACTCTATTTTCGCCTCTCATAAAAGAAACAGAGCCCGTGAGCTCCACCGCCGCTTTCCTTGGCGGCCGAAGGTGGGAAGCAGGTCGTCGCCAATGGGAGGAGCTGATGGCCATTCTTCAGGTATCTTCGTGGTGCTTGTGATTTGGTTTCGTAGTGTCCATTTCAGTGAACGAAATCGAATAGAGGGAGAAGATGGTGCTGGGAAAAATAGTGGTCAGTGAGCACACAAGTGGGGAAGAAGAAGAACGTGTGATTTTTTTTTTTTCATCTTTTCAAATATCACGTATTATACCCGGGTCTATCCCACCTCATAGGTCAGATTGTTTTATCCAGATTATTTCCGGTCATACCCAAATTTCGTGTCACTCTAACCTACCTCGTAGGTCAGATTGTTTTATCATAGTTGGAATTTTATCCGACCGACCAAACGCATCATTTACTTTAAAATAAAGAAAATGTTGAAGTGTGTCCCTTGGGCCCTTGTTAGGCCTTATTAAATGCATTTTGGAAATATGGAATTTGTTGTCCGAAGTAAGCGGCTTTATTAAAATATGTAATTCTTCAACTTTTAAGGTGTCCTGAGAATTGTTATTCCTTAAGTAGCACCGACACGCGACACGACATGCTAACACGTTATTTCTAAAAAATTAACACGTCAGAACACGTTATATATTAAATGCATGTTTATATATATATATATGAGATAAATTAACATGTATATATAAAAATATTAGCGGTAAGTTTCTTCTCTCTTTTTTTTCTTCTATTAGGGATTTACGATTAGGTTTTTTTGAGGTTGGTTGAGTATGTTAATTTTGGAGTGATTAGATTCTGATAGATTTATATTTTGACTCCTAATTTATTGAAAATGTTTAAAATTGATCATGTACATCCTTAAATAGCACCGACACGCAACACGACACGCCGACATGTTATTTCTGAAAAATTAACACGTCAAAACACGTTATATATTAAATGCATATTCTTATATATATATATATATATATATATATATATATAGATAAATTAGTATGTATATATAAAAATATTAGCGGTAAGTTTCTTCTCTTTTTTCTTTTATTAGGAACTCACGATTAGGTTTTTTTAGGTTGGCTGAGTATGTTAATTTTAGAGTGATTAGATTCTTATGGATTTATATTTTGACTCCTAATTTATTGAAAATGTTTAAAATTGATCATGTGCATGTCGGGATGCTGGATTCGCATGTCCGAAACGCCGACCAATCCTCGGTAGCATGTGGGAAAGTGTCTGTGTCCGATATGACACAGAGGCCCTCGAAAAGTGCCGGTGCTTGCAAAGTTATTCCCACTCTTCATTTGGCTGGTGCTTTCTTGGGGTATTTATTAATAAGATCCTCAACACATGTTCATGCGCTTGGCTCCCACCGCCATCTCTAAAGGGAAAAAGGAGGTAATCATGTAATGTACTTTTGGACCGTAGAGAACCTATTTATTTAACTTTTTACGAGTAATTCACGGCATTCTAATTGTTCATCGATTGTAAGGGAATAAAATCCCTGCTACAAACTCGAGCGGATGACATTGGTTTATGCAGCACAAAGGCATCACCTCGTAAAAAGGGTCAACTGTCCTCGACAAAGCGACAAGTGCAATTCGCATCGTGGACAAAACGACTTGCGCTGCGATACCTAGTTACCGCATGCTTCATGCATGTCCGGAGATTTTTTGCGGCTAGCATATTGGTGGGCCTACACTAATGGGCTCACTAATCTCGACTTTCTAGCCAATGAGTGGTACGTAATTACTGCTTAATCCGGCATTTCGTAATGGGGTGTTGGACTTTTTGGTTTTTCCCCAAAAAGAATCGCTAGCATTGATCGCCCCTTCCCATCTTTTCAGAAAATAAAGGAAGGCAATCTTTTCCTATCATGATATTTACATGTGTGTATAAATTATTCGTATTACTGGCTGCTGTAAAAATATAACAGTCAATTGGATAAGTGTTTTTCAAATGGTTGACCCTCTGGAGGTCAACCAAATAGCGTATGCTTTTAGCAAAATGCGTTGACTATCACCTATTTTCCGAGAATCTCCGCGAGGGACGGCATCAGTTCGTTCACTTAGGTTAGTAGCGACTGTCACCACCATGAGATGATGGAGCTTGCCTATTTTCCTGAACGGCGCGGCCTCACCACCGCCACCTGCGCAGACTCGTTGAACCTCTCCGAGGTCAGGGTCTGCACTGCAAGCAGGGCTCTTTCCAAGCTCTGGAGACTCTCTCCTGCCTCACCCCACCTGACATCGCTGTCAAGACCTGCGTTTGCTTGGGCCGGGGTGGCTCCGATCCCAACCTCGCCCTCTTGCCTGAGGGCATCGTCGTCATCCACTGCGGCACCGCCCGCGCTTAGCGGATCTTCTGTGACACCCCGACCAGGACATGGTTGAGGAGCCTGGAGGTGCTCACGCTGAGGAAGAGAGCCGGGAGTGAGATGGAGATTAGAGAATGAGTGCCTTGATGGTCCTTTTTCAAATAATTGAATAGTCCGTAGCTGATCCAATGGAGAAGATGGAGGAATGGTATAATTGTCGCGACCTAAAATTAGGCTAACAGATTATCAGGTTAATTAAATCAACTAACCTAATTCGAACCCTCCCAAGTCCTACCGACTCGCAACTTAGGTTTATTTATGAGAAATTATTCAATCGGAGCCGTCACTAATCATTTACGGTAGGTTGATTAGAAACCTATATAAAATAGCGGGAGAACTATTTTATCTCTACGAACCAGAGAGAATGAGTCCGGGGACTTGGTTACGCTAATTGAAAAATTTAATGCCCTTTCGGTACCAATTTCATGAAAAAGCCTTTCCGATTAATCGATGTGAATTTGATGATTAATTGGAAAAATGTGACATGAGGACCATATATTAAGTGCTCGGAGGATGATTTTTTTTTTTTTGGTATTTTCCGCAATAAAAGAAAACAAAAGCAATCAAAAATCTGAACAAAAATAAACAAAAATGCCCATAATATACCTTTTAATTTTTGATTTTTTCGAAAATCCTCTCATTCCCAAAGATCTGGGCTAGAGCGAAATTTTATCCGCTACATCCTCGAGGATTCGAGCCAGTATGCGGATATGTGTATAGAAAAACAACGTCCCTTCTCGCCAAAGGCCAGAACACGAATTTCCGTACTAAATCACATCCCATTCCACGAGATCGTGGCTAAGGCGTGTGATTTAATTTTTCCGAAGGGTCTAGGCATATAGGGAACATATATTTTGGGCATGTTTGTTTAAAGATGTGCAAATTTTATAACAAATCAAAATAAACAAGCATGACAAAAATAAAATGAAAAATGAAAATCAATTGAGCTTGAAATTTCGAAAATTAAAAGAGGGGTGGTCGACATTATGAGATTGGAAATCCACCTTTCCTCATCCAAAAATTCAATCCATTTTTAATTTGAGAAATTATCTTTGAGATTTGAAAACTTAATTTTAGATAATCCTCATAAAAAAATAGATAGACATTCAATCCAACCAAACCTTATCTCTAATCAAATGTGTTTAGAAAATTCACCAGATATAAGATAAGATAACAATATATAACATCCAAATCACTTCGCATGTGTTAAAAATAACGACTAACTCAAAAAAATATATCCATGAGTAAAAAATATCTAATTTAGTTAAATCAGACAAAATTTCAATCTAGTCAAATCTTCATTCACACCAGGAGATAACGTCGAACAATCACAAATTCCTATCAATAACACAAGGTTGTGATCGAACACCCCATGGATAAATTCCAGTCAACCAAGTAGTGAAAAAGATTAATCCTCCACCCACATTAAAATGTCCGATCAAACGGATTGCCTACGTGCCAAAAATTCCATGCTCATGCCATAAAGTTCTGATTTTTTTCTTATTCAATGTAACTTGACGACCATTGAGGAATAATTTTTAATTAAGGACGGACAAGTTCCATTTGAATTAAAATCACCTTCCCTAACACGTGCAAGCATCCAACCAATTCAAAAGTAAGCATAAGATGTAAACTCATTCATGATCAGAATTTTTATGCGTCCTAAGACAAGTTTCGGTTTTGAGCAAAAATTTTACTTTCAATTGCAAATCAACATATGATGGCAAATACCTAGGCAAGTTATCAGCTTAACGAGCATTGAATTACAACCAAAAATTGAGAAAAAGTACCTTTTAACAAAAACTCCAGCACACTTGCAGCTTTGAAATCACGTCCAAAATTGTCTCTTCTTTGAACGAATGGGAGCTTTAGTTCTCAGGGACTATGACGCCAAATAACACTTGAGTTGGTGACTGAATATTGATAAAAAAATCAGATCAAATAAACCTGAAATAGTGCTGGATCAGTGACGCAAGGAAAAGGGGGGCTGAACAACAGCTACAACTCGTCAGGACAGTAGCTAGCTCAGGGGACTGCTCTTTACGGATCTGTGGCTTTTTGAGGATGAACAGGCAGCGAAAAACCAAGCTCTGGGGCGAAGCTAATGGAGGCCGACAATGCTGAACAGTGGAGTTCTGTAGGGGGACGGACGACCTTCGGCGGTGGACGATGAAGCTTGATCATGCACGATCAAGACTCCGCTGGTTGAAGGCTATCACGAACGGCTGAGAGAATCAAACTTTTGGAACCTTCCTTCAGCTCTCAAGTGCCGAAAATTCTAATGGATGCCGAACGAAAAAAATGCGAGTGAGCCCTCGTTATATAGAGCTAGGCACGACTACTTCTAGTAGGAGTAGGACTTCTTGAGGGCCATTAGATGAGCAATCCTAGCTATCGTAGGAGTTGTTATTAGCCATTGGATCATGAGTTCCCACATCAATAAAACTCTTAATTAAGATAGGAATTCCAAGCTAATAAAACTCTTGATTTTAATTTGAATTTTGAGAAGTCCAATTCTCCTAGATATATTTCTGCCAAGGGATGATGAGTATGATAATGGCAGAATTTCTTATGTCTACGTGGGCTTGAGATGGGATCTTGAGCTTGATTGGCCTTCAATTAGTTAAATGATCATCTAAAGGCATTATAAAATAAACCAAATTGAGCCTAAATTAGGGTCCAAACCTACATGGAAATTTTGGCAGCCATGTATCTACATCCCATTTCGAATTTTCCATCATAGGTTTGTTTTTACTTCGGGCTCAAATAAGACTCCTTCTAAATAATGGATATTAAATTGAAAACCTCAATAATCAAATCAAGCTTAAATGAATTGAATCGAGCCCAAGAACAAGTCCAACTGATTTAAGCAAATTCGGCACCCTCTCTAACTCTAGGCGAAACTTTCAGACCGAGTCTTTGATCCCATCGCCTATCAAAATTAAGCTCAATTGACTCACCACTATCTTAGATGTAAATGACACGTATGACTAACGAAAAATATGCGATGCATGAGAAATTATTTTTGTGAGAACTGCAACTAATTCTCATTTTATGAATTTTTGGAAATCAAAATTTAGGTGTTAACAATAATTCATGACAATTATTTCTTTGTTATGCAGGGACAAAGCAATGAAGCCATACGGTGAGATCCATGTGATGCAGAAAGACAGGTTGGTCCATCAATTCCTATCATCTGAGGTCGATACATATTCTGAACTTGTCACAGCTAGGTAATAAGTATTCCCAAGATGAGATATTAAGCTCTTTTTCTTCCGAACTTGTCACGGCAAGGTCACAAGTATTCCCAAGATGAGATTTTAAGCCCTTTTTTCTGTAGGCAACTAGATGTTCGCCTTGATTCTGCGGATGACGTGAATGAGTTCGTGCTAAATGTGGCGCCTTTGTGGCTGAATTGGGGATTTTTTATGGTAACATTTCATTTTGATTATGGAAACCAAGCTGCTACTGAAAAGGTAGGGAAGGTGCAGCCATTGTGGGGCTCTTGAAGATTTATGAATTAGAGGTTTTAAGTAACGTTCAGACCTGCTGCGAGGTTGGGGACGTGCAACTATAGTGGGGGTCTTGAAAGATTTACCAATTCAGAGGTTTATGCGTAGACTGGGCATGCCCTAAAGGACGTAAGTTACATTTTGTCAGTCGAGAGCTTGATCTCAGGAACAAATCTAAAGCTGAACTTGTAGCCAGGGGTGTCAATGGATCAAGTCGGGTTTTCATCTACCCGATCTGAACCATAAGAGATGTGTGTTCTCTCTGACTTGAACCCACTCGAATCGCATGTGACCCAAACCAAAACCCAGGTCGAGTTGGTTTTTTTTTTTTTCAATGCTATTACGAGCTTATATCCAGAATTTGACAATGTTGAAAAAGACTCGAAGGTTGACACTCATTGCGCACTTCCATTTTTCTCTGTCAGAGCATAAAAGAAATTCTAGAAATAAGATCACCAACAATAAAAAAACGGAAAGAAAATTATAGCACAAATCGACAACACACCGCATTTTATCAGTCATTCCAGACAAGTTGAGATTGTGGTCGTGGTGCTTCCCGAACATAGCATAAGTTAAGTAACCAAAGCCAACAACCTTGTAAGAAGCCGTACACCTCCATTCCACACACGAAGAGCGAGCTTAGAGAGAACTGGAGAAGTCCCCACGGGTGAATGGGCCACGATCCGAATTAGATCACTTCAGCACATTTGAAACTCGGCAACACAAGCCACGTTTCTACCCATTTCAACAGCAATGTATTCAATTCTTGCAAGAGTGAAAGTAATATTCTCAAGCCCTCCGGAGATTCAGATCTCAAAGCGAACACAACTTTCCACCCAGAAAAACAAAAGGCAAAAGGGACAAAGTTCTCCAATCAGCGCTGAGCAATCAATCAGTATGACAAGAGACTTCACATTTGGGACTTGAGATCTTCAAAGTACAAAAAACAAATTCCACAATGGGTTCCTCAAAAGTAAAGTGTCCTGCCCAAGCAAACAAGCAATTAGTAGCATTTCCAAACAACTCTACACCAAGTGGTTGAAAAACCAGAACATGGAATCGCTCCATATCTTCCGATCACTTAGCAACACCAAAGAAACAATAAAAATACAGCTCCATCATCATTCATCAGAGTAATTTCATCAAACAGCTGGTGGTCATTTCAATGGTAATGTCAGTGATTAGAGATGTCATAGCCGTCTGAACAGTGGTAGCTTCACTACATACCTCTAGTGCAACAGCAAAGTCTACTTCTCGCGAACTAACATGCAGAAATGAGGAAAATGTAGAGAAACGCTGAATCATGAAGTTGCAATGCACAGTAATGTACTTCCTTTTGTGACGAGTGGCTTCATGCTTTTTTGGTCCGAAAACTCAAGTGGCCAATTGATATAATTTCTGACATTTTAGATGCACAAAACATTGAGTCGTTCCTTTTCCCGATTCCATTGACATGAAAAATCTTAGTATGAGAAAACTGAGACAATTACCTCAATCTTAAAAGCTTCATTTCCCAGTGCAGCTCTTAGATGCTCCATCTCCTGCAAGTCCAAGCATTCCCTTGAAAATCATGCTGTGCTTTTTTGCCATGTCGAAAAGATCATTAAAACAGGATATCCAATTTAAGAATATAATCCCATATGATACTGAAATGAGTGAAAATAACTCAACTTACTTTCCATAAATGAATGGAAAAAATTTCAGGCAAAAGACACGTGAAAAACGGCCCTTTTGTCACATAAAAAGTGGTCACGCCTTCTACAGCTTTGATTGTGTATATTCCTATAAGCATTGTCTAGACGAGTACTTATAACCTTTTCCAGTGGGCAGACACCGTTAAAACGTCTGTCGACGGAAAAGCAGAACCTCCTAAAAAATTAATATAGTAATTTCACATGATTCATGCATCATATGACACAGGAAGCATTGCTCTTGATTAAAACTGACACTGAGATGGCAAGGTCCAATGCATAAGCATATTCATCAAGCAAAACCAAACAATCTGATACATAAACATGCGTAGTTTTGATTTTCCAATGGATACATCTTTCATTAATGGAAATATTTTTATACTTGATCTCTTTCTTTTTGGAAAAAATAACAAACAGCAAGTAATTCAAATAAGCGAATGAGGTGCATCTCAATTCTTCTGTTTGTATCATCAATCAGCAACAACCCACCAGACAATTTGTTCACACTTAACAATTGATTACCCTCAAAGCAAACAGCAAGCATTGAAAGCACACATTCATGTCCAATGACCTAACAATTTCATGTTTTTAAAATGAATTGCCAACTTTATACACCAACCATATTTATCACAGAACAGTCCACTAATCTGCTCACCTTATCAATGATAACAAGCCAAACAGCTATGGCTTAAAAGCTTGGTTCAATCCAAAGCAGAGGAGAGGATTTCCCTTTGACATGCGGCTTGATCGTACCATCTTTGAGGTGGTATATTCCCATGTTTGTGACTCCTCCATCTTCAGTAAATTGGGATGGTGGGATATTATACTTAGTGAAATAAATACAATTTGACTCAATTATATGATTTTCATCGACCTCCAAACAGAAGGAAGAATTGTGGCCCAAGAAGAGGGACTTGTTCTCCAAGCTCAAAACTTCTGTGTATGTCTGAGTATCCAGGTCAATCTCGAAAACGTCAAATCGATAGGATCCAGTAGGTCTTCGTCTACTCATGCTGAAATCCGAGCAATCTTCCCATTGTGACACAAACAACAGAGATCCTGTCATTGCTTGCACTAAATACAATTGAACTAGACCGAATGGTTCTAGAAGTCTTTCCGGCATCTCAAAAACAACTTGAGCCTCAAACGGAGTTGATCCATCCACATCGCACCTATATATGCCACCCTCACCATCAAGAGCAATGAAGCACCCCTTATGATATATGACGTCGCAATATTCAACCGCGGGGGAGGTCACTGCTGTCCACTCCTCGTCACCAGGTTTCCAAAGACCTAACCTTCGTCCGTGATCATAGATGACCATGACCTTGTAATCTTGAGATGTAGTAGGGCTATCAGATAGGACGAACTTAGTGATGAAGCTAACATAAAATGGAGGCAAAACATAGATGTCGGGGAACTTATTCCAACTAGGAAGCTTAATTATACGACTGTAACGCAACATGGGATTCCTTAGCATTTGGAATTCCCAGTCTCTGCTGATAGTTAACACCCAATCTCGCGAAGAGAAATATCTGTTCGCCATCACTTCTGGCAGGAGCTTTGTGTGAAACTGCTCACATCGGAGGCAGAAAAACTCACGCCACAGCATTTCCCCTTTGTCCGCGAGCATCAGACTTGGGACGTCACTCCACTCTTTGACAGCAGCAGATCGCCACGAGCGGCACACTGCTCGGAACACCGATAAATTCTTCGGACAAAGGCGTCGCGAGCATTGTCGTAACAACTCTTGTGGGAGATCTGCCCAGCTTCTCGCCATGCTAAATTTTCTCAAATTGATTTGAAGCAGAATCCAACAAGGAAGATACACAATCAGTTCCGGTGAAGTTAATATTAAACCATGAAAGTTGTGTACATGTAGAAGGCTGTTATTTGCTAGTCAATTAAGAGCTTGGATCTAAATGAATCGATTCATGCATAACTGGAATTACTATGGTTTTGATGAGTCAGGTTATAGCTGGTCTTACAAGACATGGCTTTCAGTTTAGTCATGAAAAAGGACATATACATACATAAAGATGTGACTCTCACATTGGGAGAAGCAAAACACTGAATGCCATGACTACTAAACTTGTTTCACTCAGATAATATGCATTCTGATTTCACTCAGGCATTTCATCGAATAGGTGGCATGCACTTCAATTAATAAACTTCTACTCACATGTAAGGCAAAGAATCACCATCAGGTCATCACTACTGCATCAATTTGTATTTGAAACATTGATAAAGCTCTAACCAGAGGCGAACTTCACATGAGCCTCAACCGCATTTCTCGGACTGAATTAGGCATATACTCGCGCCTGGTAGACGCAATGATCAGAACACCGACTGAACCAATTTGGGCTGAAAATGGCTCGTGAAGTATACATGATTAACTACCATTTTTATGATTATTTGAATCAAATTAATTGGCCACAGGATCCTGGCAAGGGTGAAAAACCTCTGTCAAAGAAGTGGTACTTATGGGCTGGTTATCCATCCACCTACATTGTGATTGCCGGAAACAACTTCACCATCGATGAACTATTAACTGGCTCAATTCACTGAAGGAATCAGGAACAATGAGAACCCAAGATAGATACCCTTTGTCTATTCTCCTTTTTTTTTTTTTTCAAATCAGAATGAAGGCAGCTTTTAAGTGTTCCTGCAAATGGATAAGTACTTACCAGAGAAAAACAATACGTTCTTCACCATACCATTAGAAAGGAATGCTAAAAATCTCTCTCTTTTTGGTTTTTCAACGAGAAGTCAATATCTATAGGATCCTCTCGGCTCTCACACCAAGTGATCAACCAGGTCAAGACAGGCCACTAATTCAAAGAACAAGAAGAAAAGAAGGAAACAGTAGAAGTAACACAAATGCTTGGAAGACACAATACGATGCATGATCCTTGCAACCCCCCAATATCGCGCATACTATAGTTCACATACCCAAGCGCATAACTGGGGCAAAACCAAACCCTCTATCCTGGGAAAAAGCGCGATTTCAAAGCGAGAACAGATCAAAAGGGAACCTGTAGGTTGTGGGTCCCGAGAGGAATCGAGGAGGCAATCGTCCCCCAATGAGACGTCGATGAGGGCGAGCCGCTCGTCTTGGACTTTGGAGTCGGCCACCCGGCAGATTCAGGAGCAGATCCGAGCGAGAGGAGGAAGGTGGTCGACGGAATGAGAAGCTTCACTGTTTCCTCTTTTTGGGCTGTTTCCGTGTTTGGGCTGGGCACAATTTCGTGTTTGGGTGTTTTCTCGTTTGAGTTCGGGTAATGCCCGACCCGAGCATAAACAAATTCATGACGATACCCGACTAATTTTTCTCACCTGCCGTTGAGAAAAATAAAAACCAAGAAAATTTAAAAAAAAAGGAAAATAAAATATAATAACAATTACAAATTTAGAAAAAAAATTAAAAATATTATTAAAAATTTATCCATGTCAGCACTAACCTTTCCACATGAGGTATTTTCGGTCAAAATTTGCCCGATAGACCCAAGTGAAAATGGTTTAAAACTCAATTGTCAAATTTAAAAGGTATATTACTTAATTTAATAGAAATGCAATAAGTTTAAGACTTTTTAAATAATATTTCTCATTAAATAACTCCTGACCGACCGAATGACTAAGAAAATATGGTTTTCAATGTCAACATATGACGAAGGTGCACCCTAAATAATTTTGTTGGGCATCGATCTGTGATAGTTATAATGGAAGATTCACTACTTTCTTCTTAGCTATCTCTCTCTTCATCTCAAGTCTCCCCACGAACATTTGTCATTGACTTGTAACATCTTTCGGCCCGACCACAAGGCCGAGCCGCTGGGGTGAGTTATTATTGACTAGGATCCGAAAAAGTGTTTTATTGAGTCGATTTTGACGAACACAATTTAAAGACTGTGTAGAACTTAAACTTTGGTTAAAAAATTGATACCCTCATATTTTCACTTTTGGTTGATTATGCAAGTGAATTTTCTATTTATTTTTATTTCCAGGGCCATAGATGGTGTCATATTTACTTTTTCGACATACAAGTGTGTTGTACTATTAGCGAAACAAATAAATCCCACATAACTAAAGTTCAATGGCAAGCATGTCGGATTTCTAAGTCCGCAGTTTTGAGTTTACTTCATCGACGGACTCTTGACACCAAACAGCCTTTCGATTTTGCTGCCCTCCTCATATGGTCAAGTATTCACTTAGAATCGCCAGACATAAATCGAACGTTATCCTCCAATTCGGGTATAATGTGGACCGTTAGTTCAGGGAGAATTACGAAAAAAAGTCCTAAATTTATTATAATTATGTCAGTTTTTTTTTTCTGAATAATTATGTCAGTTCATTCCCAAACTTTTCTTTTATCCGTTCACTCTTAAACCATTTGCAACCATATCAATTCAATCAATGCGACGACATAGCATTTGAATATTTTTTGAATTTTTTATTCTCCTTTTGCTTTTCTTTTCTTCTTTTTTTCTTCCTTTTTTAAGCGAGGTCGCTGTCGTAGTGAAGAAACAGAAAAGAAAAAAGAAGAAGAAAAGAAAAAAAGGACAACAAAATTCAAAAATTCAAAAAAAAAACTTAAATATTATGTCGTTGGACGGCCAATGCTGGCGAGCGTCCATGTCGATCTTGATTGGCCAAAATTGATCAGATGAATTGAATCAAGACAATTATAAATTATTTAGGATTGAATCGGCAAAAAAATAAATTGGGACTAAATTAACACAGTTACAATAAGTTTATGAGTTTTTTGGTAATTTTTCCTATTTCCCATGTTTGGCTCCTTATTTCGGTTTATTAAGGCCTTACGAGACCATACATGGTCCTAGTTTTTATTCTATACTATGGTGAATAATTTTCATTTAATGGTCAGATCACCAAGGTGAGTAGACATATCAGTTTTATGCCTTCAAAATAGTTGCATGTCGTGATTCTTGAGAACCTATATGCTTACGAAAATTACACGTTCCAGACGTGAATCACAAGCACC
This sequence comes from Rhodamnia argentea, assembly GCF_020921035.1. Lineage (NCBI taxonomy): Eukaryota > Viridiplantae > Streptophyta > Magnoliopsida > Myrtales > Myrtaceae > Rhodamnia > Rhodamnia argentea. The sequence goes on along the minus strand of NC_063150.1, from coordinate 20,187,434 downwards.
GGACGGACCCGACGGCGATGGGAATGAATCTATGGCACGGCCGAAGTATCCGTCCATGCCGATGGGGCACTAGATGCTGCTCTTGGATCACACCCAAATGCCAAGCGGAACTGGTTCATGATCGGAGTCAACAAGCACAATACCGAATGCATGATTTTGGCCGATGAGGATAGCGGGAATTAGCGTAGTTTCCGGGATGGAGTTGAAGGATCCGAATCGATGTTGGTCGCACATTACACGGATCATGTTCGCCCATGTTCACGCACGAGTCGTGCGAGCACGTAAACCAGGCTCGTTCGCACCAAAGATGATAATCGCCCCCACACTTGAGTATTAACCGTATCCTTATGTATAAACATGAGCCGGACACTGGTGACAGTGTCCCTATGGGTGGCCTCGGACTAATGTTGATGTTGGTCTGAAAACAAAATTGCGGATGACAACGCATCATAAACTTTACTTGTGTTGGGGCAAATCCTTGCCCTGTGATCCATCCTCTCAAAGCAACCAGGAAGCATCAAGTGTCGGCGTCTTCCGACGTTCCGGAAACATTATCTGGTAAGGTGCAAATAAGTCTGCTGCTTAGTTAAAGTGGTTCTATAACCAGATAAATCTACAGGTAAGCTGTGGACAAGACATGACCAGTTTTGCAAATTTACAGCGTCCCGATATTCAGGCATGACTCCGTATCACAAAGTCGTACCGCACAATAAGCGTATCGTAGAAGTTCACGAAGCTTGTACCAAGCTCGTACCATATGATAAGTGTATGACTTGTACGATGATCCTCCCGACCGTCATTAACAGAAACATTTAAAAGAAAAAGAAGGTTCCAAAACCAAAACCAAGCCAAATACCTAGTAATAAAAACTCATGAACCGGATATGTGAAAAAGATCTCATAGGTCACTAGCAACGAAAACCAACAGTTCTTTTAAGGATCTCACAAATGAGGAAGAGTTCCTTTCCATCTTCGCCCGTCTACCATCTTACAGTTTTGAATAATGCTGTCTTGTTCTCGTGATTTAGAATGTCAAAGCGGCTTCCATGGATATCGTCAAATCCTACATCGATCATAGTCTTTTCCTTGCCACCGACAAGCGTTTTCATGCAATTCGCTGTGCCTTCATTGACTACAACTCCTTTGCTTCATTATTTGATTCCAGTCGAAATTCCCAACCCCAAATGGTACATTCTCAGTAGGACCATTACCACAATGAGTCCAACCCTCATCACATCATATGCTAACCATCCAATGCTGCATAAATAGATACCTACGAAGAAAGGAAAAAAAAAACTAGCATTCGATGCTTATATTTCACGGAAAATTTCATGACAAAAACAAATATATTTTATGAAATCCTTTTGAAGGAAATGGTTAGTCTTCATGTATTTAGTGATTTAGTGAAAGTGACTTCCTTCTTACTATAAGGGGAAGTATTTATCCACCGTTTACACTTGTTATTTTCGGTCCAAGGAAAACGTTTTTGGGAAACCGACTAACTATTCCTCATCCAAGTACTGGAAAGTCGAAAAACAATCTCCCAAAAATAGTTTTCTTTCAAACATCACTTGCAGATACATAACTACCAACAATTCTTGCGGAAAGTAGAACACGCCTCTTCCGTTACTTCTCCCGTTGAAAGAAGTTTTGAGAGGGCAAAGTTACGAAAGCAAATCTTCCATGACAAAAAAATTATATTTTCCAGGATTTTTTTTTAAAAATTTTTTTCTCTGGCATGACCCCATAACGTATGCTCACAACAAGGCGGTTCCTTGGTCGCTCGACGACCATTGGGTTTCAAAACAATCCAAAAAACATGTAGTTGATTAATTGCCCCGTCTGAGTAGTTTTAAGCCCATTGGCACAGCTACAAGACAACCATTAATTTCTGGGTATTTGTGCTGCGGACTTCTCTTTAAAAAGTCATGCATATGCCTAAGCGACCATTATAAGGACTAACACATTCAACATCAAAATGAAAACACAAGTGCAGTCATATCGAGATAAATGTTCATACTTAAGGGTAACATAATCACAAGATATAATAACGTCTAAATGAAATAGAAAACAAAGGCTTCCTCCCATCATTTGATAAATTTAAATATGAAACAATTTTGAAGGGATGTGAAGTGATGAATAAATCTTTCGCTTTATATGGATGTACTTAAATGTTACACGGACTATCTGTTATCTTTATACATATATTTATATCTATAGGATTAGGGATGATTGGTTTTTGGGTCGGTCGGTTCCTACCCTAAAATTGGCAATTGGATCAGAAGGGCTAGTTCTCGGTTTGTGGAACCGAGAACCGACCACTTGATTCCGGTTTATCCGGATGCAAACCGACCGACTTCGTTAATACAAATTTGGGGTTTTGATGTCATGGTTGCGAAGTTTATGATTTTTGTGATGGACAGAGTATCGAGTTTAGTAACATTTTCAAAAAAAAAAAAATGGAGTATTGGTCTTTTGGCGGTGACCATAATTTAAAACCTTGGACCGGTTTTCATATGTTTTTTCATTAAGAAAATATGGGCACACTAGAATGAGAGGCAACTGAAGAGCTCCTTAGAATCGAGAATGTTCCTATACCTTGAATCCACAAACAGATTGATGAAAAACGAATAAGGATCGGGTTTTTTCTACTCCCATTATGGCTAAAACATTCCTCTATTATAGTGTATTGATAGGATTAGCTTTTTTCGATCCTACTTTTTAAAACATTTTCTTTTTGAGCACGGGGTGTTTCGTTTATTTCCTTTTCTCTTTTTTCGCGAGTCCCACTTCCCTCCTTCTCATTGTCCCTCTCTGCTCCCTCCTTCCATTTATCATTTCGACACCGCCAATGGCGTCATTGCCGGGGCACTCTTCAGTCGTCCTTGTTTGAAGGGATGCTGGGGCTCATAGCTTTGCCCTCTTGATCTTGACATGTTCCTACTAGAAACTCTCTGGCAATTCGAGCAACACCCAAATAGACGAGAAAAAAGACGCGGAGCAAAGATGAGTGACAAAAAAGGATACAACAAGGTCGTGAAGGTATATTCACTAGGGGTAAGCAAATCGGACCGATCGGACGGGGAACTACTAGGACTAGATCAGACCGGTACTCCGATTCTCGATTCCAGAAGGCGGTGGTCCGGTTTCCGATCCTTAAAATTGGAACCGGTGACTGGACGGTCCGTTCTCTGTTCCAAGGGTACAAGATCGGATCGGACCGCCCGGCATGGACCGATCGATTTTAGTTTTTTTAAAAAAATTTAAACATAACCGTAAATCTAATACTTCCTTCTTTCTTTCCCAAACTTTCTTCCCATGGCCTCTTTCTCTCTCACGTCTCACGTAGTCATGCCTCACCCTTCTTTCTTTCCCAAAACGTCGCCTCTCTGCTATAGTGTCTCCTTCCTAATATAATATATTAATATAATCAATCAACAATCAGGAGCAATGGAGGATTTGCACAATCATAGGAAGATGATGCACAATCCCGAGAAATATACGGAATCAAGGTAGATAATTAGGAGACTCCATTTGTTTCGTGGAAAATAAATGATCTCAAAAATATTTGAAATAATTTGGTAGTGCAAAATATATTCATTACTAACAACAAACTATGTCTAAATATTTTCATGGATAGTGAAAAAAATTTGTTCATTCATTTTCGTAAGAGAAATAAGTGATCATTTTTTAGGAAAATATTTTCTAGATCATTCATTTTCCACAAAACAAACAAGCCTAAATGTATCTTTTAATGGTTTCAACTTAAAGCTGGGTTTAGCAATGTCAATCGGAAAAAGGACACTAAGAATACCAATATTTGCGTACAACGCTTACTTTAGTGTGTATGTATATTTGATTACTTAAGTGCCATTTTTTTTAAAAATGGTTATTTTAGTGTCAACTCCGGTGAATTTTGCTAGAAATTTGACAGGGCATCTACGTGGCTCGCCAAAACATCCTAGTCAACAAAAAAAAATTAAAAATCAATAAAAAAATCCACGTAATATTAAAAAATAAGTAAAAAAAAACTAAAAAACTAAAAATAAGCTAAAAAATAAAAAAAAAATCATAAAGTTAAGTTGCAACGGTGAGGGCTCGGCTCAAAAGAACATCCTAGTAAGCAAAAAAAAATTAAAAATCAATAAAAAAAATCCATGAAATACTTAAAAAAGTAAAAATAAACAAAAAAAAAGTAGAAAAAACCAAAACATTTAAAAAAAAAATCATAAAGTTAAGTTGCAACGGCGAGGGCCACCGTCGCCCACCATCGTCGGTCGGTGATCAGCCGATGAGTGCCTAGGGGGGTCGCCGACCCCTGCCGAGGCCTCGCCAAGGGTCGATGAGGCCCGGCCATGGCTAGTCGACCCCACGGTGAGGCTCGACGTCACCCAAATCTAGGCAAGTCTCGAATTGCCACCCACCGTTCTTGGGGTCTACAAGGCCTCGTCTAGCCATGGCTAGGCCTCGGCATGGGTTGCTAGGACTCGGCGACTCCCCTAAGCACTCCCCCACCCATTGCCTGCCTATGATGGTGGGCTGCGGCGGCGAGGGCTTACAACCCTTGCTTCTGCAACTACAATTTTTTTAACAATTTTTTAAGTTGTTTTTCTATTTACTTTTATTTTTTAAAAAAAATTAATTGAATTTTTAGTTTAAAAGTCCACGTAGCGTCCATGTGAACAGACTTTAAAAAAATCCACATAATATTAAGAAATTAATTAAAAAAATGCCACATGTATTATTTCGCCGGAATTGATACTTAAATTATCGTATTTTTTCCGATCTGGTGCTTAAATGATAAAAAAAAAAAATTGATATTAAAGTGAATATCGTACATAAATATCGACACTCTAAGTGTCCTTTTGCTAATGTCAATCTGACGTTAGACGTCCTTACCCAAGTTCTGTCGAAGCGACTTGATCTAGCGAGCATTCGATCCAAAGATTCGACTCCTACTTCTTGTCGTTGGTGCGATGTGTCCGGGCGCGACCGTAAACTGTGTCGAGCACCCAGGTTGACATTGATTGTCGGGAAATTTGATAATTTTGACACCGAGCTAGGATCTAATTTTGGTAGTCTTTAAGAGCCGTTCTACACATATGTTTCCGATATTTGGCTCCTTCCTTCACTTTATTAAGACCTTAAGATCACCGTGGAAGCATAGCTTATTTTCTAGACTATGGTGATTAGTTTTTGATTCAATGGTCCAATTACCAAGTTGAGTAGCCGAATCAGTTCTATGCCTTTAAGATATCTTGCCTGTAATGATTTTTTGTAAAAAAAAAAAAAAAAAGAAACGCATGCTTGCAAAGATTACTAGATTAGTTCTTCACAGCCCTAGCCTAGTGGCAGGTGAGGGTTGCCGGCCCTCGCCAGACTTGGTAGAAAGAAAGGGAAAAGAAAGAAAGAAAAACAAATAAAAAATAACAGAATCATAAAATTTCAGAAAATTTGAAAAAGAATTAAAAAAAAATTATATACATCAGTACTTGTATTTCAGCCTTTTTGGTGGAAAGACTATATGGGCAAATCGTAAAAAGCTTAAGTACTCAAATTGAATTAGAATCCTAAAGTAAAAATAGGACTATTTTTAGTAATTTTTCCATGGGCTTTGGACGGCCTTATTATATTACAAGGCAATCAATAACGAAAATAAATCATTTCAGAACGACGGGTCGATGCTTAGAAGGACCACACGAGTTGAACAAAGCCATTTTACCACTCTTGGATTATCGTATTGCCAAGGGGAATGAGCACGACAATGTACGATTTTGGCTTTTTAAGAATAGTAGGAATTAGCAGGGTTCGGGAAATCATGAGCGGGGGAGCTTGTGCACATACAAGTGTTAGGCATGGACGGGTAAACTATAAGGATCGATGTCGGTCGCACAGTCCACGGGCCATGTTCGCCCCTGTTCTTGCGCAACTCCTGCGAGAGCAAGCGGATTGAGCATGCGAACCATGGGCGTGTTATACATGTGCAAACTGGATGCTCATAAGATCAGGCCATGAACAGACGATCCGGGCTAGCGAGCCTGCAAGCACATGTAATGATCATGCCCGAGGCTATGCTGGACAAGTGGACATGGGCAGGGGCATATCCATGAGCACCAATGTGACTGTTGGACATTACAATGGGATTGCTATATAGTTTCCATAGTAGATGGCAACAGCTGAGAACTTCAGAGATCAGTCCAGAGAAACGTCATAATCGCCATGCACTTATACCTGTCTTACCGTATCCATGTGACTGTATCCGTAAGTATAAACATGAGCTGGACACTTGTGACCGCGTCCCTATATTTAAGAGGCCTCGCGCTAATGTCTTAATCATAGGTTTTGGTAAGCAAAATTGTTGGAAGCATTCTAACATCACTTGGGCATCGTTGAAAACTTGGTATGCTTGTGTAGTGGCAAATCCTTGCCCTGTGCTCCATCCTTCCAAAGTGACCAGGAAGCATCAGTGTCATCCGAAGTTTGGAAACATCCTGGTGATGTGCAAATAAGTCTGCAGCTCAGCGAAAGTGGTTCCCTAGCCAGATAAATCTACAGGTGGCTGTGGACGAGACATGACCAGTTTTGCAAATTTACAGCAGGTATGACTTCATATTGTAAAGTCATTCCACATAATAGGCGTATAGTAGAAGTTGATAAAGTTGCACCCTATGATAAGCGTATGACATGTACGACAATCATCCCGATAGTCGTAAACAAAAACAGAAAAAAGTTCTAAAACCAAAACCAAGCCAAATACCAACTAATAAACTCATGCATCGGATAAGCATAGAATAAGCATAGAAGATCTCATAGATCAATAGTAAACACACCAACAATTCTTTTACGGATCCCTCAATAAGGAAGAGTACCTTTCCGGTGGCCAAAAGAAAACATAGAAATCCATTGAAGCTGCTCTCCTGTCGCTGTAACATTCTAAATCATGATAACAGAACAGCATTATTCAAAACTGTAAGATGCTAGACGGCCAAAGATGGCATTCAAGAGAGGCAAGAGTATGCAAGTGCTTTTTCCTCAGTCAGTTCCTCTGCTGTCGCATCCATCTTCTTCCGCGAGAATTCATCGATTGGGAGACCTATATCACGGCCACGACATAACATGGTCATGGTAATAACACAAGAACCAAAGACAGATTTCAAGAAATAGTTTCAATGAATAGTCCCATGTCATATTGCAATGCAAGAGGACGTATGAAAGACGAAATGCAAGATAAATATTTCAGACTAACAGCAATTTTTTGATAGAATTTGCTGGCAAAAAAGTGCAAATGATTAATATTGTAACTATTTCTAACAGAAAATTACGATGTTCTATACCTTTTACGATGGTCCATTCTCCATTGCAACAAGTTACTGGAAACGAATAGATGAGGCCAGCAGGCACATTGTAAGAGCCATCGGAATACACCCCCATTGAAACCCATGTTCCCTAAGAAAAAGTGTAGTCCAAAAGAAAAATAATTTAGAAAATCCAACCCGAAGTAATAGTTGAACAAGATCGGGTGAAAAGAAAGGGAAAAAGGCACCATTACCTCTGGAGTTCCAAGAACCCAGTCACGAATGTGGTCGCAAGCACCACTAGCAGCAGAAAGTGCACTTGAAAGCTTCCTAGCTTTAATAATTGCAGCACCACGTTGTTGGACTGTAGCAATGAATTCTCCATTCAACCTTCAGCAAATAATATTTTTTCAACAAATTCAGAAAGACTCGCACTATAATACCAACTAAACCGGTTAACAATAAAACTCAAAAAACAATTTCTCTCACCATGCATCATCCTTAATGAGTTCACGAACAGGTTTTTCACCGGATGGGGTATTAACAGTCGCATGGTTGACATCAGGATACTGAGTTGACGAGTGATTTCCCCATATAATGGCATTTTTCACTTCAGAAACTTGAACCTTCAATCTCTCAGCAATCTGACCCAATGCCCTATTATGATCCAATCTAGTTAGACAGGTAATATTTTTCTCAGGGATGGATGGTGCATATTCCTTCAGAATCAATGCATTTGTATTTGCAGGATTCGCAACGACCACAACCTACAAAAGAAAAAGAAGATAAAGTAATTACGTAATTAACAAACCACCCTTAGATAAAAATAACTCTTGTGGAAACACTTGATAAAAGATCAAATCCAAATACTCGCACATGATAAACTTAAGTTTTAGAAAACACAAGTACACACTAAAAGAAAAAAGGGACTCAAATAATATAATGTCAATAATTTAGCAATGTTATGGCATGTATAATGCTTCATCACTCACACAAGAATATCAAATACCAATATGTTAGCAATGTGGTGGCATCTACATTGCCATCACTCACACTGTTAAGAATACCCGACTGCCATATTTACTATGCCCAAAGATGAAAACTAAAATATCATTGATTTAGCAATCATCTCAACAAATTGACATCAGTGTTAAATCTATTTACCAATTAGTCAACCAAATTTTAATGCGGAGGAAATCGAAAGATTTCACAAGAACTAGCATGTTACCTAGTCAATCAGAAAAAAAGGAAATGAAAACATACCAAGTTTCCAGATCAAATACACATTTTTGGAACTCTGACAGTTAGCAATCAGGGTCTTATTATTTTAGGAATTGCTTTTATTAATTTATGTCTCCTTGCATCTAGCCTCCAGCTCACACCTTCCTTCATAAAAACATTTACCTTGCAATTGGCGGCTGCATGCTTTTCTAAAGCAGAAGCCTGCGACTTGTAGATTGAAACATTTTTTGTCATCACATCCTTTCTTTCCATGCCCTCTTTCCTTGGGAAGCCACCGACCATGATTGCAACACTAACACCTGTGCAAGCCTCAACAACATCGGTTGTTGCAACCACACCTGATTCAAGTGCCACATTAGATTATTTTAGCATATGGAGTCATCATCAAATACTATATGGTAATTACCAAATCTAATACAAGAAGTAACTGAGAATATACACAAACCTTTAAGGAGAGGGAATGCAGCATCGACCAATTCCATCTTAACACCATTTAGAGCCTCCGCAGCAGGTGGGATATCAAGCATGTGCAAAATCACAGGCTGGTCAGGACCCAACATCACTCCCCTAGCGATCATAGGAACGAGGGCATATCCAATTTGCCCTACGAGGTCAAAGAAGGTATCTTATGTTTATACATCTGAGAAATGAAAATGTCTACTAGATAGAATCAGACAACTTCTGGTTCTCAAGGTGTAAACCACATATCATAGTTGACAAGTGAATGGAAATATGCGGCAATTACAGCATGAATGAAGTGAAGGACACCAAAAGACCATATTTTTCCAACAGAGCACCCAGCTTATTCTATTGGCGATGTCAAGAAAAATGAATAGGTGCAGCTGCTTTCATAAGCATAATACTAATTCCACTTGCTTTTGCTTTCGCAGATCAAAGTATTCACTTTTAGCACATAAAACTAAAACAGTCCAGAAAAAATTCACTAGGATCCACTCTACCAAAGTCAAATCTTGCTTCAGAAGTGAAATGAAACCAAAGGGAAAGCACACAAGTCCTTCTAACAGTAACAAATTTCACAGAACGCACAAACAGCCATGTCTCGAGAAACCACGCATTCGACCACAATCAAACAGATCAAATACAGATTGCCGCGTCAAACGATCCACGACACAGATTCAGTTTCTTAAATCCTCCGAAAGGCAAAAAAAAAAAAAAAACAACAACGAAGCAATCAAAGCAAGGATCAAGACATTAAGAAATAGCAGATCTGGATCCGACAATACCTGCGGCACCGGTGACGAGAACGCGAACGGGTTCCTTGGCCATTGGCGGAATCGGATCTAGACGGAGCGAGAAGAAAAGGAAGCTTTTCAAAGGAGATGGTGGACTGAGAGACGAGAGACAGAGAGTGGCCACGAGATATTTGGGATAATATTTATCAGCGTGAAGAGTGATGCTTCCGAGATGATGTTGACGGGTAGACGACGCCGGTGGTATTACTGTCATTTCGTTATGTCGTGAAGCTGTGGAACGACGACGTGTAAAGCTGCTGGCGGAGTGGTCCGAGTCAAGTTGATGTCTCGACGATAATTAGCTAGGTCGGTTCGGTTCTGGTCGAATTTTCAAGATATCTTAATCGAATCGAACTTTATTAAATGTTTGCCTACTTGGTCCGAACCAAATCGAAATCCGAATATTGATTCGAAACGAAAATGCAGTTTGGTTTGGATCTCGGATTTGCGATTTTTTTTATTTGGAAATATCAAACGTATGACCCATTTGAGTTAGAAGTCTTTACCTATATCTTTATGTCTCTTCATAACAATAGAAACACTGTACTCATGAACTGAGCTCATGTCCGCCTTTTACAAACAATGAACTAAATCAGGGGAAAAGGTAAAACTGAAAAAACAATAAAAGAAAAAACCTTAGAAGGGAAATTGATTTATTTTCAAGAGCATCATAGTGTAGCGTGAGAATCATTAGTCAATTAACCATCATCAGCAAGAAGTGGTCCCACCACCACCCCCGAAGAGACCAAAGAGAGAAAGAGAGAGGGAATGGGATATACTTACTTAGGGCTTCTCAATTGATGGCACATTAACGAAGCAGATAATTTCTGAGATGAATTTAGGGTTTGAGATTGTGAACTCAAGAATTAAGGGTAGGGAAATGTGTTTGGGCAGTTCGGCTTAGTTCCGATTGACCCGAATTGATAAAAAGTAAGGCGGTTTTTCCCATTATTCGAATCAATACTCGAAATTTTCAGTTCGATTCCGAGTTGATACATTGTATGGTAACGGGTATTCTTTGTTTTTCCAAGTACTCTATTTTTTTTTGTCAAGTCCGCTAATTTTCCTCCAGGGTCTATTGGCTAAAAAAGTGGTTTAATTTCTCCATTGTGCTCCTTTTAGCTTTTTTTTCCTATTCCAATTGGACCTTCTTACTCGATTACTATATCAATTTAGTCCTTTAGTTGAGAGACTTGACTTGATTAGGAGAGTTACCATAATAACTTTTGAACATATGTACCATAAATATGATTTTATACACCAAGAGCACGTTTATTTTAGTATGAAGATAACCGAACTACCATTTTTCTTTATGAATTTCCGTGGAAAGAAAAAAATTTATCCTACTTGTGACGAAATTTTAGAATGTCTCCAAATATTTTAATCCTTTAGATTTAGGATGTTCAACATTTAATGTGAATTGTCTCGTTCAGAACTCTTTTGTATGTATTCATCAAATTTAATTACAATCGGATGATTATTTGGATGTCAACCAAACATTATACATTAAAGGAAGTTGAAAGCAATAAAAAAAGGAAAAAAAAAAGATCTAAATCGGACAATACCAGCGCAATAATAACGGGAACACGTTAGTTCCTTGGCTATTGATGGAGATCGAGAAAAAGAAGTAGTCGAAGCTTTTTAAAGAAAATAGTGAATTGAGAGATCAAACATTGAGGGTCGAGTTTGGCAAGTATGAGATGAAAATTATGCGTGTATGCGTTTGGTGCTCCCAGATGATTTCGATAGCTAGATGATGCTGGACGAGAACGCGGACCGGTTCCTTAGCTTTTGATGGAGATCAAGATCCAGACCTAGACCGAGAAAAAGAAGTAATCGATGCTTTTTAAAGAAAATGGCTAGGCGAGAGATCAAAGATTTTAGGATGGTGACATTGAGTTCATGAGATGTTTTCCTGACGCATAAAGCAGTTCCAAGAAAGAAGGAGAACAACAAGTAGGAGTGAATAGAAAATCACTTGATCTTGCCAGACCATCCTACAATTTCACATTGAGTGTCATATATCTAATAAATCCACATAGAATCTCGTAAAGTCGATCCGTAATTCGGGTTCTATACTCGTCTTCTTTATTGGACTCCTATGACACCTTAAGTTGTCTGCAACACTTGGGCACTTATATGTGAGCTTAACAAATTATACAACAAAACAATTGTTTGTACATCGGGGCTGTCCAAAACTCACTTGCCATTCATCGAATTGTTGCTCCTCGACTTGGGCGATCTCAGCAATCCCCACGCCGACAAATCCTCAGCTATTCTCTTGGGTGGTCATCGGTTGACACCGATGGCGGTGTGCACACGAACAGACCCTCAGCTTCCCAACTCTACCCTTTCTCATCCACTGCACCTTCCTCCTCGTTGATTTCCATCCTGCAACTCCCCATCTGATGGGCAAAAGGGCACATTCCCACTTCTCACCTATGGCCAATGGCCCATCCTTTACACTTACTCTGCCCAAAAACTCCTCCACTTGGTCCGCACTGGCAGTCCTGCCCCTGCACTTCATCCTGAGGCCGTTGCTCCGGTCGCTCCCCACCTCATCTGCCACCGCGGGCAATCAAGATCCTGTGTGATTGCACAGGCCAGCCTTGAGATTCTCCTTGTCCACTGACTTGAGCTTATAGCTTATCCTTCCCTCCCTTGTCACTTTCCTATGCTCCATGTCCCGGACTATCGTGGTGAAGTGAGCGGTCCTTGCGTCTTGCTCATCCGGTCCTTTATGTCGAGGCCCGATTCCCAAGGGAACACCGCTGCAAATGCCACGGGCCTAAGTGAAGGGGTCTCAATGATGGCCTGCACATTTGAATTTGAATTTCCATGCGAAGACCTTGTGGACCAACGTGATTATCCCATCCTGGTAGGATCTGCTGCTGAGATGCAAGCTCGAGTCCAGAGGGAATTGCCCCCAGGCCATTGCTTTGCATCCTGATAGGATCACTGCGCTGCGATTCACAGCATCCACCAGCCAGGTACTGTCGGTGCCTCGCTCGTCTCCCCACCTGCAGCCGTACCCACAAGAGCCGCAAAAGTGGCCCTCCGAGGGATTCCGTGGCGCCGCATTGATCTCACCGAGCTTCTCACATCCCTCTAGAAGGACCTTATTCTGAAAGCCCTCTTCCACGCATTGATCTGTCACTTCAATCCTTTTGCACACAATGTCCATGGCAGAGGCATATTCTTTGCTCCCAAAGAACTTGATACCGTGCTTCTCAGCCCAATCTTAGAGGACGGCGTCGGGCGTCCTGATGGATGCAGACCAATTGACGGCAGATCCGCCTCCGACTGTGGACCACGCTAGAATCAGCATGTTCCCAATGGGAGTTGCTAGTATGCCTTCTGATTCATGTAGCTGGACCGTGGAAGGGCCCTTCCAGGGAAGAGTAGTCCTTGTGGGTGTAGTAGTTCCCTTTCTCTAGAACCACTACCTTGTAACTGGAACCGCCAGGACAGCTGCCGTAACCATGCCGCCACAGCCGGAGCCCGCGATTACGACATGGCACTTGATTCTGTAAATCTTGTTTTCTGGATCCTGTGTGACTTCCAGGCCTTATCGCTTGAGAGATTGGAGCAGCTCTGGATCTGTAGAGTAAATGGTTCCTATGATTCCCATCTCAAGTGGACTTCCATTTTCATGTCCCTCCTCCTCGTCTACTTGATACCCAACCACTTTCCATAATGGGTTTTCGCCTTTCTCGTTTACCTGCAAGATCCGAAAATAGATACCGGAAAACTTTCGAGCTAATCCTCAATAATCACTGCATCTTGCATCACAACTGATAAATCCCTGAAGGGTGAATCTTGAAATAGACCTCAGGATACATTAGCTAGCATCTGCTAGTAGGTGGCTTTTATTTTCCCTCCTCTCCCTCAAACAGATGCAGCAAACAAAGCAACGGGTCGAGTTCAACTAAATGGAAAAGGCCATCGATCGATACTTGATTACTATCAGCCAACCAAGTTAACAATTTTCTGTTACGGGGGTGATTTTCGATTAAACTCTGTGGTCTGTTCTGTACCAAAATTTGTGCTTTGGATCATTCAGAATCGTTCTATTCTTGTCCGTCTTCTGTGAAATGTTATGACATCTCGAATATTACTGTTAGCTTACATTGTTGGAAATTATCAGTATGAAGAACTAGAGCATGACTTAAATTGGCCACTTTTTTCTCTCCTCTCACCAAATATTAGTGCTTGACATTAATATTACTCTCATCCCAAAGTAATTCAATCTAGAAGTTCCTAATATTCCCGAACTCGTCAACCAAACTACCCAGCCAAAGTAAGCACAAGAAGCATTTTCAATAAAGTAATAATTTGCTGAGATTGATAACATATCGTCATGAAATCAATTTTGATGATATTTTCCTCAATTTAAAATGTTTGTATTTAGAATTATTTCCTTGATTTGAGGAATTATTCTTTCCTTGATTTGAGAAATCACTTCCGTCTTTGTCTGTGATTATGTATCTATTTAAACTCATCATGTACATCAATAGAAGAACAAGGAAAATAAAAAATCCAAAAGTTTTCTTTTACTTCTTTCCTAGCCGACTTTCGGATTTTTTTCATCGCCAAGTTTTCACCCCATTTTCTAGCCGACTCTCGGATCTTCCGGGTTGACCGAGCCTTTCAATCCAATTCCTAGCCGACTTTCGAATTGTTTTCATTGCCAAGTTTTCACCCCATTTTCTAGCCGACTCTCGGATCTTTTGGGTTGACCGAGCCTTTCAACCCAATTCCTAGCCGACTTTCAGATTTTGTCCATCGCCAAGTTCTCATCCAAATTCCTAGCCTTTTCTTGAGTGAAAATTTCTAGCTGAATTTTGTGATTTTTCTTTGCCTAGTTTTTCCCTCTCTCTCAAGTTGCGAAAAATGACAACATGGGCCAATCAATCTAAATCATCAAAGGCATGAATTGGATGCGGCAAATTCTATGTTCTGGCTACATGGAAGGCACGTGATCAGTTGATTATAGACGACAACTATGTTCGTTATTTGTGGAAAAAAAATTGTTCGGTTTGTTTTCTTTGAAATATCGAAACCCCCTTGAACTTTGGTATATGTGTGGAATTGTCCTCGAATTGTGAAAAGTCATCAGTAACCCCTCAAACTTTAACACGGTTTCACCATAGACCCCAAACTTTTTTTTTCCCCTACAACACAAATTTTTCCATCTATATGGTTGTTAAGTGTTATTTGAAAACTTACCCGGCTTTTTCACCCAAATAGCCCCGTTAAATGGTTGATGAAGTGAAGATACTAAAGAGGATGTGTGATTGATAAAGTTAAGACAAATTCGTTGAAGTTGTTTTGGTCAAAGAAGAACAAGTTTAGTCAATTTTCAGGTAATATCGAGGACGGAAAAACCAGTAATTAACAACAAAATCAAACTTCATGAGAGTAATGCGTGACTTTAGGAAGTTCGAGGCTATTGTATTTAGCCTCATCAAATTTTCAATGTAAAAACTATAGGTAAAATGACATAAGTAACAATAAAGATACAGACCTAAATTGGGTATACTGTATTTCCCCCGGAACCTTAAGCTATGTAAAAGAAGGGCAACAACATACAAATAATATATAGCTAAAATATTAAAATCTGATAGACTGTGTTGTCATTTTTTATTATCATTAGTATTAAAAAGATGTGGAAAAATATTGCCCGACTATGCTCTTAGCATGGAAGTTGGCAGGTCAATATCTCGGGAAGGGGGGCGGCCAAGAATCAACAGATCTTAATGGCATCTCAAACACTTTTTCTAGAAAGGAGCAATTTGGTCTCTTGCTTGAATCACATGGGAGTGCTCATTTGTATTACATCAAAAGTGCTATTAGGAGCACGAAAGTGCTATTAGGAACACGATGCCTTAAAAAATTTAGGGATAAATGCACTACAAGTCCTAAAATTTATTGTAAAAGTTAAATTGAGTTTTAAAACTTTTAAAAAGTGCAATCAAATCTTAAACTTGTTAAATTGGTGCAATCGAGTCCTTCCATTAACATACGTTAATTTATCTAATAGAATATGTTGTTGCGGCATTCTACGTGGCATTTTTTTTCCAAATTTTATTTCAATTAAATTAAAAATAATAGAAAAAAGTCAAAATTTAATTTACAAAGCTAAAATTGAGGGGGGGAAAAAAGAATTGATGGTAGGGCGGGGCCTCGCTGGTGACGCGTGCTCGCCGAAGGGGTCGGGCGAAGGTCGCCGGCCCTAGACGAGGGTGGGCCACCCTCATTGGCCCTAGGTGAGGGCCGACATTGCCTAGATCTAAGCGAGCCTCACCAGGCTTAGCGAGGGTTGTTGAGGAGGTGTGGCTCAAGGCTGGTGAGGGCCGGCGACCCCCACCGACCTCTCTAACGATGGGTGGCGGCGGCCACGCCTCACCGGCGAGGCCCCGCCTTGTCAGTCGATTGTTCATTTAATTTTTTTTTTTCCAATTTTAGCTTTTTAAAATGATTTTTTCGCCTTTTATCTTTTAATTGAATTTAAATTTTAGATTTGGAAAGAAAATAATTACAAATGCCACGTAGGATGCTCGTCAACATATGTCGTTAGACAAACCGATCGTATTAAAAGAAGGACTTGATTGCACCAATTTAATAAATTTTAGAATTTAATTGCACTTGTTAAAAGTTTTAGAACTTAATTGCACTTTCAAACTAAGTTTTAGGACTTATAATACACTTATCTCAAAAAATTACTGAAACTAATATGAATATATAGCGTCTAACTTGAAACTAACGGACTTAACAACATAATTGCTCCTCTTTTATATAACAAATCTTTGGTGATATCGATCCGAGTAAAACCTATTCTAATAAAGACATGACACCAACATCACATAAACTACGCCGTGTTCCCAAGTCTAATTCCAATCACACGAATTTCCGTGCTTTGGATTAATGCTCCTGTGTTTTTTTTTTTTTTTTTTTGTTGGCTGAAGGAAAGTGAAGAGGGGGCAAATAGCAGGACAACACGTGGCAAAGTATGTTCAATCGATATGCCGCACCAAATTCCCATATATTCCCACTGCAGCACAAAAGAGAGACCAAATGCATGACTACACACGAGAGGAGAAAGAGGAAGCCCCAGAAGCATTTTGGGGTTCTTTGAATCGATTTTGTTTTTCTTTACTTCCCAAGCTCTAGTCAGACATTGAAACATCGCACTGTTCCTCTTTTTGTATTTGCCATATATTCATGCTTGGAGTCGATCTTCATTCGAGCATGTCGCGCCCGTGTTATGGTTGTTCCATTAACGGGAGTCGAGACATTAACGAATTAAATCGAACATTTCAATAGAGTTGAATCATAACATCAATTGAATGAAGAGTGAAATGTATGAGTTACAATATTTCGATAGAAGAATTTTTTGTTTATGTGGGTAGATTACAAGTTTTTCCCTTGAATTTTTAATAAGTAGAAGAGGGGTGGGGCCATTGAAAATCCCCATGAAGAATTGCAGTAAATTAGAAGGGGAGTGAAAAAGAAAAAAAAAATTAGATGAGTTTCTGGATACTATGTTAAAGGAATAATTACAATCGATCCAATTTTAAAATGTAAATTATGATCATGTGTAAAAGGGCATATGTATTTGGGGCCTTCTCATGCTTCATATACGAGCTATGTAAGAGGAGAAGGTCTTTCCATATAAGTCCTAGAGATGCTATAACCCAACATTGAGTTAAGTCATTTTGGTGTGCAAATCAAGTGTATATTTATCTTGATCTCTCGTGAAATAGTTATTCTTCTTTGTTTTCTCAATTACTAATAGCGCTATCAAAATGAAAGTACTGAATGAAGCACATTAGTCCGTGTCTTTTGCTGAATAAACAGATGAGACTACCCGATAACATGTCACAATATTATTCTAATTCGGTAATCTCGTTGTGGCGAGTCTATCGATATTGCCATCTCGATAATGTGCGACAACCCCAACGATGCCTCGTGCTCGGTATCTTACTAAAGATGGATCAAATCTTTCCACCGACCTCTCCCCTTCAGACAAAATAATGCGATGTTGTTACGGCCAAATCCTCCCATGATCGAATCTCGATTCCTTACGTTGGGATTGCGTTTTGCCGTGGGGACAAAGCTTCAATTTTGCCAGATTGGGAAAGTTCCGTGGCACTAGGGGGTTTCCATGTTTGATGAAATTCCTAGGAGAGTGAGAAGACAAAATGTGCTTTTCCTGAACCTGAAGATTTTGTGTCTTGGCACTGTTGAGGTCTTCCCTAGGAAAGAGGAAACACATAGATTCCTAGCAGCGCAAAGACGCCATCGTGCAAGGCGGGTACGGAGACCCACGATTCCCACGATTTGACAGGGCTGGCCCGGGGCCCCTTACTTACCAAAAGCAAATGACTAAAATAAATACATAAAGATTAAATTAATTTTTTTCCAAATGTTAGACATAATAACAAATTAGTTGAGGAAAACTAATGAGTATACTCGTTCAATTGAACCTAGTATAAGTTCTAAGTATATCTCCAAATAATTTGGAAAAAATTTACAAAGTGGTGCCCCAATTATATTAAACACATTACACCCAAGGAAAATGTCTAACAAATATTTGATTTGTTCGACACCATATCCTTCATCATGATGCGGGTGATATAGTCTCATCGTTGTCCTCGTGATCATGTTGGGCACTTTCATATGGAGTCGATTGTCGCAAACATCTATGATGCCTTCCAATTGAAATCTCTATATTTTTTGCAGACGAGTTATACCTACCATCTTTCAAGATTCGTTGGCTAGTACTGACCATGGATGCGGATGGTATAGTAGATGCCGGTGGGATCAATATGTCACGAGCCATGGTCGAAAGAATGAAAAAGCTGGTGGCTCTCCTCTTCCACCATTAAGGCCGCATGGAAGAAGATATCATTGCAAGCATGGTTTAGCTGTTAGACCAAACTCCTAATTTAGGGGGGTGTTACATGCTGACATTAGCTAGTGTGATGCTGCAAACTTTGTGGGAGATGCCGGAGATTTTATCGTAGATGCCAATTTCAATTCATTGACAACTCCCATCTATTTTAACAGTGACATTTCTAGAATCATATAGCAGTTAACTGTAAGAGCTTGATGACATAATTTCCATTGCTCATTTACCCAAGGATGGGTGATATATTACAATTCATAGGGTTTGGATGATGCAGAGATCTTCAGCAAAATCAAGGATTGGCTTGGTAATAAAGTATTGACATGCAAGCTCCTACTAATTCCTTACATCACCATAATCAAATGGGTTTCTCGTGTGTCGCTTCGTACTTGAAGAAGAGTAGACATCTCTTTCTCATGTCGGCACTAATACACCCTTAAGTGGGCCGTCCCACGTGACGATTCACGGGATAAATCTTTGGCACATATAGTGCAAGTGGCATTGTTAACACCATTGAATTCGATCTCGAGCTAGAATGTCTTCCAGACCTTGGACGGTCTTCTTCGCTAAGATAGCGCCCCCAATTGCTTTGGGGTCTCCGGGGGTAGAGGTATCGTCCGGAGAAGTGTCTTGTTGGGGACCAACTTCTGGCGTTTTCCCCTACAATTTGTCCAAGTGCCGGGAGTTTGGAGTCTCTTCGTCGTTGAATTCTCCCCATTGTGAGCGTGGAGCTAGCACTTTTACATTGTTGTCGCATATTCACTGAACGAGTTCCATGACAATCGCAAAATGAAGTCCGGATTAAGTCTGGATAGTCCGACAAGGTTGTTGTTTTCGTTGTTTTCCATGCACTGCAATATTTAGATTGCGATTAAATCTTTGTAATTGAAGAGGAAATAAATGAACTTGGCAAAAAGGGTTTGGGAGAGCAAGAGCGTTTATAATTGATACGTGGGTGAAAATTGGCGAATGATGGAAATGAGCCAATTTATATAGGCGGAATTTTTTTTGGCTCCAACCCATTCCAGTGATTGAGCATTCGGGTCAGAGACCCTAAAAACTCATTGGATTTGGCCTTCGAGGTAGTGTCGTGCTGGGCTAGCATGACTCATTTCCCAACCCTAGCTCTAATTAAGGATTGCTTAACTCCGATTTGATCTGCCAAAGCTGGCAATCCCCTTAATTCAATGTCATGTAGAAATTACATAGCCATACGAGTTCGATACTTTTAAGGAAGTGACCTCAAAAAATTAGAAGCACCTTTGATCGAATTTGGGATCATCAACTTCTTGAGACCACCGCCCCCCCCAAAAAAAAAAAAGTGCCTCATCGCCAGCCTAATCGGGGTCAATATAGGTCATGTTGCTTATTTAAAATGGTATAGTAAATTTGTATTGCATGTGGAGTCTACGAGGAATTTAATTTTTGGACCAACTTAGAAATATGTCTAGACGTACTTGAATTTAAAAGGGTTTGATCTAAATCCAGAAAAGGGAAGTCTTCAAAAAAAAAAAAAAATTTGTCATGTCACTTGTCAGTTTATAAAAATTAAAGTTTTCTTAAGTAGCGTATGAAACAATGATTTTACCCATATCTACCTCAAAACAAATTACTGAATCAAAAGGAAATTACTAGGAGATTCTAAGGGTGGTCGAGGCTTTTATCTCCATCAATTTTAAAAAGGAACTACTACCCTCACAATCTGAAAGTACTGTTTTCATTTTTTACTCTACGATTTTTTTAATTAATGAGTGTTTTAGGCAAAATACACGGTGATGGTCGAAAATAACCGACAGATCTGTTAGACTATCGGGAAAGCATTTTCTATTTTCAAATGAACGGCTACTGTGTGTTTTACACATTTTCCTTTCAATTTTTCCTTCTAATTCTTTTCCCTTTTATTTTATTTTTCCTAATTTCTCTTTGCTTGCTTCTCGTTCTACAATGATCCGTTTGTAGCGCCCTCTCTGACTACCCCACCCACTCGCCACCATCTCCATCGCGCCTTCGTGACCCTCGCGGTGCTGCCGCCTACACCAACTCAAGGTCGCGGGTGTTGACGCCTAAATTTTGACTAATCTATTTTTTGCATAAAAATTATAAAAAATCATCTCATATATTTATTTTTAGCGTACATTGCATTGGCATATAATTGGGCAAGCAGAACACTTAATTTAGCATGCGTCTAGACTAGGCACGGGATGGAAAAATATACCGAGAAGATTTGAAACTTCAGGGACTGTATTGCAAATACTTAAAACTTCGGGGACTGTATTGCAAATACTTGAAACTTCAGGGACTGCATTGCAAATACCAAGAGAAGATGAAGAAGGGAAGATGATGAAGGGAAGATGATGAAGGGAAGGTGATGAAGAGAAGATAAAGAAGAGAAGATAATGAAAGGAAGATGGTGAAGGGAAGATGAAGAAGAGAAGATGAATATGATGAAGAGAAGATGATGAAGAGAAGATGAAGAAGGGAAGATGATGGAGAAATTTGGCTATAAAAGGGGGGAGAGTTCTTGAGAATTGAAGGGGGGGTGAAAGAGAATTGAGAGAGTTTTAGAGTGGAAGAGAATTGAGAGAATTTGTGAGAGAAATTCTTTAGAGAGGAAAAAAGAGAGTTCTTGAGAAAAATCGTAAGAGAAAATTTGAGAGTGAAGAAAAGAGTTTTAGTCGAGCATCATCTTCGACGAGTCCCGGCACGTACTTCGCCTCTCGCCATCCAACAACGCCACTGCTTGCCTTTTTTCGACGATAGCCACGTTCTTCCAACTCCGAGATCTTGAAGGAAGCCATAACGTGTACGTGAGTAAGATTTTGTGGAATAGAAGGTAACCCTTTCCATCTCGATCTACAAAAATGTAATCGTTTGGTGTGAACATTTGTTTGTTTATTTTAGACATGTCACGTGTCCCAAAATTTAGCATTATTACATGTTAATTTATTTTTGTAAATACTCGTGATTGGCTGCGTTTTCTTTCTTTCTAAATCATCCATGGTGTATATCGTACAAAGTTCAATGTTTTACATCCCCATAAAAAAGAAGAAAAAACCAAAAAAATTGCATCTTTGAATTTCAAGTAAAATCCATCAAAATTGCCAAATCAAATATTTTTCATGAAAATGGTACCGAAAGGGCGTTAGAGTAATCTAGCGTAACCAAATCCCCGAATTCAAAATCTCCGGTTCGCGGAAATAAGATAGTTTTCTCCTGCTATTTTATTTAGGTTTCTAATCAACCTACCGAAAATGATTAGTGGCGACTCCAAATTCAAAACACGTTGCATGTTAATTATTTGAACCTTAAGTTGCGATTTGGTATGGACTTGGGAGAATCCGAGTTAGGTTAGTTAATTAATTAACCCGATAATCCATTGGCCCGAAAATTAACTTGTTTATTTTTTAGGTCGTGACAGCGGGCCCTCCACCACCTTTGCCATCACCTTACTACTCACCGGGTGCATCTCCATCTCTCTTCGGATCCATCTCCGAGGTTGGCGAGGGATAAGAGGGCAACGTGAAATGGTGGCTGAAGGTGAGAGGAGGGAAGAGAGAGATTGGGCTTTTCTTTTATTTTTTATTTTTTTAATTTTATTCTGTACAAGTCCACACGAAATATGAAGCTGTTTCGATCGACTGAAAAATAGCTTTAAAACATAAATTTATCTATAAAAAAAAATTATGTGCAATTTGTGCGAATAATGTGCGATTCGTACAAATATATATAGAACAGAAAAATTGGATGGTTCTTCAATGAAGTTTGTAATATGTAATTGTAAGGGTAATTTAGGAGAGTCAAAAATAGGAACAAAAAGCAGAAAAAAGAAGAAGAAGAAGAAGAAGAGAACACCGGCACCAACAAAGCTCTCTGCTCAATGCCTTCGCTCTTCCTCTCCCTCGCTCTTGTCGCCATTCTCGTCTCCTCTCTCTTCTTCCTCCACTCCGCTCCACCCCTCCCCTTCATTCCTCCTCCGCCTTTTCTTCTTCTCAAATTTCCCGAAACCCTCTCCATCGCGACCGCATCAAAGTCTATGTCGCAAAGCTCCCCAAATCTCTCAACTATAGACTACTTGAGAGCTACTGGTCATCGCCCTACACTAACTAGAGGGTCTCCGCCGACCGGGATCATCAATCCGGGCCGAACAATATGTGAAAACCCGCCATATCCTAAGAACCCATTGATCAGGCAGTATAGTGTCGAGTACTAGATCTTTGATGATCTCGAGACGCCGCGAGAATTGAGGGGCTGTTATCTACAAAGAAGGTTATGAGTTAGGCGAAAAAATTTTAAACAAAGCTACGTCAGCATTTTCCGTTACCAAATTAGAAGAAGTTACTGGAAAGATTCGATTTTATCAATTTGACAAATTTTAGAACTCGATTGCACTTTTTGCAAGTTTTATGACTCAATTGCAGTTTTGTGATAAGTTTTAGGATTTTCACTGAAAAATTTATGGGACAAGTAATTAAATATTTTTTGCATGAGCACAATACCACTTGTGCTTTAAGCGTATATAATTTGTTTCATTCCACAGCAACATTTATTTCCCAAAAATACGGTAAAATAGACATGGAGGAGACGGAAGCTTTATTGAAAATCATGTACGTCCGTGCATTTTATGCAAAATTACGAGTATACACAAATCATATTAAGTTGTTTTAGCCAATTGGAATTGCTTATGATTACGAACACTCCATTCTCATTGTGGAGAATCACATCATATCTTCTACGGAGAAAGCTCTGCCCAAGGTAGCAAATTTGGAATTGATTTATTTTCTTAGGCTCTCTAGCTAATTTGATAAGAGAATATTACTACATATATCTATATAATTACGTACGGAATTCGACTCCATCTAGTGCTTTTCTATATAATTTATATATTATTTTGCTCGGATATTTTTCGCAAACTTCGATAATGATGACGAGAAAACTAGGTGTCCACCACGTTCAAGTAATCTCAATCAACAAGACGGAGAATTGACCAGATTAAAAAATGACCATCGTGTAAAAAAAAAAATGACGGTTATAAAATTAGATTAAGTAAAGCCTTAATGGAAAGCTGACATAGCAAAAGGCAACTTTTCCGAAAATCTCAGAGAGTCACCGTATTTGAAATTTTTTTTAAAAAATACATGTATCGAAAGTCCTAAAACTTATCACAAAAATATAATTAAATCATAATATTTCACAAAAAGCACAATTAAGCCTAAAACTTATCAAATTAGTACAAAATCGAAGGCCAAAATGATGCTGTTTTGGTCCAAAAATGATTTATAATATAATTTTTGCTTAAATTAAATTAAATTGAAAAGGTGCTAAAAATATTTATTGAAAAAAAAACTAGAACCAGCCTTTGATGCCGCCGCCCCACCATTGCCAGGAAGGGTTGAGGGTGGTGGGAAATGGTCGGCTGGGTCTTCATTAACTGCCGTCGAGTGCCAACAAGCAACAGGCCCTCATTTAGATTCGGTTGAGGGCTGGAACCCTCGCCTACGGTCAGGAGTGCCGCCAACAATTCCCCCAGCATCATTGGCCCTTCCTTGCGATGGTGGGATAGAGCCCTTGCCACTTGGTTCCGGCCTTTTTTTTCTTTTGTTTTAACATTAATTTTAGCTTGTATTTTAATGAAATTGAAATAAAGTATATATATTAAAAATCATATTTGGACTAAAATAATATCGTTTTAATTATGTCATTGGTACATAGTAGATAGAAAATATTTAAAAAGGTGGATGGAGTCAACAGAAGGATTTGATTGAATTAATTTAATAAGTTTTAAAACTTAATTCCACTTTTGTAATAAGTTTTTGGACTTTCAGTAAACATATCTCTACAAAAAAAAAAATCATCTACAGATATTTGGACCGTGATTATAGCACGACTCCACTCCACACAAATTAGTTAATAAATAAATTGTTTGATAAATTAATATTATGAAAAATACGAACTAACAAGCGACCGCTAGTCGGTTCACACTTTTTTGGGTTTTTTTCCAATTTAATTTTAAAAAAATATTTACAAAAATATTTTTTAAAAATAAATATTTACAGATTTGGGCCTCGCTCGGCAGCCCAACTGCCGAGCAAGGCTGCTTATCTTCTTTTTTTTTAATTTCATTTTTTAAGTGTTTTAATTATTTATATTTATAATAGTTAGTTTATTTCGTATTTTTTTAACATGTTTATATTTATTTTATTTTATTTTATTTTTGCGAAGCTTATCTTTATAACATAATTAGTAATAATTAATGCAAAAATTATTAAGATCTATAATTCATAAATAATGTTGTAATTATGTAATTAATTGAAAATATTCATAAAACAAAATTGGTAAGATAAATGTTGGAAAAACAAATGCGAAAGCGAATACGGAACACAAGGATTTACGTGGTTCGATCAAGGTGATCTACGTCCACGGGTGAGGCAAAATGAAATTCCACTATGATCAAAGAAAGTACATATTACAGAAGTCGGTTTTTGACTGAACAAAAACACACGGCTCACTCATCTTTCACATAAGGAAAATCCTCAATACCAAACGAAAAGAAACCCTAGCCGCAGTATAAAAAATAGAGCCCAAAAAAATTTGCTCCGAGTTGGGCCTATCGGCCCAACTCTCCGCATCACGAACCAAATCTCAATTTTTCCTCCACTTTTTGGGCCGCACAAAAATATGTAGGGTCGGGTGATAAACCGGATCAGGTACATAAAATTCAAGACATATTTAACAATATATGAAATTAATTGAAAATATTCATAATATAAAATTGGTAAAATATTCATATAAATAATGTTGTAATTATGCAATTCGGTCGACTAAAAAGATTGAAAGAGGAGGAAAGAGGGAAAGGAGGGTTCATTTGATATCGAGAAGTATTACCGAAGGGAGAAAAATGCAAAATTGACAAGGAAAACAGCGTTTTTTGAGGAAAACAGTGTTTTTTGGGGAAAAAGCCGGTTTTTTCTTTTTGTGTGGGAAAACGGCGTTTATATTATGAATATTTTCAATTAATTTAATATATTGTTAAAATATGTCTTGAATTTAAAGATATATAAATTTAAGGATGATTGTCCAAAAAGTCATAAACTTATTGTACGGCGACCAGTTTAGTCCTAAGCCTTTTAATTGTACTGATTTAATCCTAAATCTTTTGATAATTTGTCAATTTAGCCCTTAACATATTATTTGGGTAGTTGGTCGAAAGAATTATATTGACAAATCGTCAAAAAGTTTATTGACAAATTGTGAAAAAGGTTTGTGATTAAATTGACACAATTCAAAGCTTTATAATTTGACAAAACGTTAAAGATTTATGACTAAATCACCACAATTGAAAATTTTATTACTGAATTAACCATTATTGTACAATAGAATTAGGATGAAAAACAGACATGTACCTTCACCTTGACCTTCACGCCATATCGATATGAATAGTAGGTATCGCTATCATAATAAGTAATGCTACTGCCGAATTGCCTCCAAAAGTCGGGTCCATCCTTTCACGTCGCTAGGCCATCGTCGCATAAGCCTTCACCACCGTAGTAGCAATACTACCACTACTTCCCCATCACCGCAATTTGCTTTTGTCACTTCAACCACCGTGCCCCCGACACCAAATCCAATAGCCGCACTGCTGGCGGCACCGTCGTTATCACCTCTGCCGCTATCGTTGCCTCTAGTCCAACTCAACCTGGTTCCAGCTCAAAATCCAAGTCTATTTTTTGCACTGATCCGTTGCTATTTTAATCCCAACCAATTAAACAATTGTTACTTATATCGATCGATGAATATGTACCTAAAAATTCATATCCCATGCGACGAACGTTTAAGTCCTCAAAATTAACTTTGGCAACATGTGATGTTAACAAAGACATCCTTAGTTTAAACATTTGTATTGCCATAATTCTCAATGGATGTTTAATTTCTAAATCTTTTAACCCTACCAGATTATTAGTGGCAAGTACGTGGTCTGACATCCTTCACAACTAGAATTCAGAAATGTTAAAATGTGGCTTCATATGCAATGGCATTCGAATTGAGAAGATCGAGAAAAGTACCAAAAGAAGTCCTTTGCGCGCTTTAGTTGGTTTGTTTTAGACTAAAGTAAATCGAGAAAAGTGCCAAAAAGAATTGGACATATTATAATCATACTAATTTAATTTTAAATCTTTTATAATTGTGTCAATTCAATTCATCTAGAGAATTATAACTAGCCATAAGCATAAGATTTTTATTTTTATCTTTTTGTTCTCATTCCCTCCTCTTCCTTTAGCCGGTTGTCAAAGCTCGACGATCGGCCAAAGGAACGACCCGCGAGGCCAAGGCTCAACCAGCCATGGTGAGGCTTGGCCTTGCCGACCCCCAGTGAGGCCACCTGTCCCTCTAGTCATTGTCGAGGTAAAGTAAGAAGAGGGAAGGAGAATTAAAAAAAAAAAAGGAAAAATAAAGTAAAAATAATTTTTTCAAAAAAATATTAAAATATATGTTTTCGGTTGGCCGACATTCATGTTAGTGCCAGCGGACGGAATATATTGGCATAATTGCTAAAGGTTTATTACTGAATCAAAAAAAAAATTAAGTTTGAATTGACACAATTGCAATAATTTCAAGAATTTTTTGGTAATTTTCCCTCGTAAATATAATGACCATTTCTTATATTACGATGACCGTTTGCACATAATTAAATGCCATCTAGCAAATGAGGAAAGTGGAAAATGATTATGGACGAGAATTGCTAGTCCCCGTGTACAACAATAAATATTTTTAATAATATTGGATATAAAATGAAAAAGTTTACCCACAATTATTTCATCTCTCGGATCAGCAGTGATATCATCTCGCATTATCATTCGCATTTCTCATGCATGTCACATGCCTGTTTAATGTAATTATAAAATACTAACCACTAATTCACTAGGTCAATCACGATTATTTGGGAGGAGAATTGCTTAAGCGTGGGCTTTATTAAGAAAAATGAGAACGGTAATGAAGAAGTTAATTTTACAATTTTTTTAACGCGTTGACTTATTCTCAAGACGTGTGTATTTGAAAAATTGACCTGTTTCCTATATTAATCGAACAATACATGTAAAAAATATTGTGAACGAACGATTTTTTCATCCCAATAATCAGATATTTCAATATGCAAAATAAAATCGATGGTGACGGTAATTTGAATCTAATCTTCGAGTTTTTTATTTTTATTTTTGCTCCAAAAGTCTTCCGAATATAGAATTAGAATATTTTAGGGTCAAAATTATCTACATTATCAAACAGGTTTCTCATCCTTTTTTTGTTTTGTAAAACGGAATTAGATAATCAGAAACGTTATCAAACATATTCCAACCCTAAAAACTCTCCCATAAAATCTGTGTCCTTTTCACGCTTCGAAAATTCCCCAAAATTATAGCATGATGGAAAACCTACACGTTGTTCTTCGACTGAGGTTTAAGTTTGAGTATTTTGATATGAATATGTAGGAACAGGAAAGACACGTCAAGCATATTGGGGTAGGCGCATTCTCGAGAGATTTTCTCTTCATATATCTTTAAAATTCTTAATGCGGTCGCGTACTTTTTAATGTAGGACGACGAAGGTTAGATGCATTCGAACATGGTAAGTACCGATGAAGGGAACAATCGACATCCTCATTGAGTAACGAACGAAGAAGAACAAATCTATTTCAAGACTACTGATTCTTTATTGTAGAATTTTAAACAAAATGAAGGAAGAAGAAGAAGCTCGGTTGGTAATCTTTTCACGTGGATATTGGAAAATGGTCTTGGGACAAGTACACAGATATTGCAAGGACGACTTTTGTAAGAAAAATCTAATAGGCTAACTGAATTTGTTTTAATTTTCATCCATTCTTATTCCAAGACGCCAAACACAAGTACCAAAAAAGAAATGAAGGGGACCATTCTCATTCAACTACTTTCATTTCCATTAGTGGAGAAAGTAGGCCGCATAAATGGCTATATCGAGTTTAATATTGAATCACCATTCTCGTTCAACGCAGATGCAGCCTCTCGTACCTAAACTCCTGCCCCTTGATTGTTCAGTCACCTCCATTTAAGTTCTCTGCTTCTCTCTCTCTCTCTCTCTCTCTCTCTCTCTCTCTCTCTCTCTCCGTCAAACCAACGAATCTCAAACCAAAGAAAACACAGAGAGAGACTGCGCGTGGTGTTGTGTTTGCTCGACTTGATCGCGACATGTTGGACATAGTCCAAGAAGCATGGAGGAACTACCTCATTCAGCTCCAAGCCCACCCTCTCCGTACCAAGGTTCTCTCTTTCTTTCACCCCTCCTGGTTCTTTGCCCGTGATCTGTTTTCCCATCTCTGTCGCGCCCATCGAGTCAAAATCGCTTCTTTCGTGGCTCGTGATCTTGGGTTGTGGGGTTCTTGGTCAACGCGCCGTTCTTGAGATATTTGTTGCTTGGGTGTGTTTTAGGCGATCACTGCTGGAGTTTTAGCTGGTTGTAGCGATACGATTGCGCAGAAGATTTCCGGGAATCAAGAAACTTCAGCTCAGAAGATTGCTTCTGATCGTGGTATGATATGCAGTTTATCTTTTGGTTGTGTCGATTGATCCTTTTGTTGCTAAATCTTGACTGACCGATACGAGCTTCAGGGTATCGAATTCATATGTTGGTTACAGAATGGTTTTTGGCAGCTTTATGGGTTTGCATATGGTGGGCCATTTGGACACATCCTCCATAAATTGATGGACATCATCTTCAAGGGGAAGAAAGGCAACAGAACCGTCGCCATGAAAGTCAGGAACTTGGGCCTACCATTCATTTCAAAGGACTTGCTATTAACTCTGACTTTGAGCCTGACGTCTGTTTTCAGATGTCGATCTCGAGAAAACCGGAGTTATTTCCGAAGAGCTTAACCGTCGTGAAACGAGCCAAAAATGTTGGTCTAGCATGCCATTTTCTTTGCTTGTGCGATGTACAGACCGTGAAACTTTTCCGCTGATGTTTATGCAAGAGATTGATTTGCAATAGGTGTTGTTGGAGCAATTAACAACTTCTCCGTGGAATAACATGTTCTTCATGATGTACTATGGCTTGGTGGTCGAAGGTATATGCCCGTATATCAGACATTTTATCTTTAGCTCTCATGTTGTTGATGCATCCCTAGTCGCTCCAAGCATAGCTCCTGTATAATTTAGCGTGACCGTACCATCCATGTTTTATTGTTTTGGCTATTTTAAAGCTGCACTCCGTGGAAAGAGGTATCTGTGCCTACTGATTAGTGATCCACCATCCATGAGTATACTGTCATATTCAGGCATCCAGTCTCCTTGGACTTGAGAATTTCTTCCTAGTTCTTTCTACGTGTTTGTTTTCCTTCAATTTTATTGTTAATAAGCAACAAAGGTCTACATTTCATTCTAAGTACATTCAAGCAGTTTTTGTAGCTACGTAAAAAATAGAAAATGAAGCATGTATAGATAAGCTCCATTGAGAATGCTCATTAGGTATCAATTTTAGCGTCCAGCACGTGGATATCTCGCATGCAAAGCTTGAGCCCAAAAATGAAAATTTACGGGAAGCCATCAATAATGAAAATTGATAAGGAAAAACTTTATTATTGGTGGATTAACATAAAGGGTATTAGAGTAAAGTCTTTACGTGATGGTACATATGACGAGACTCATCAAGCGACCTGCTTTGAATATTATGGGCAGAAGCCGAAAATCAAAAAATTCTCCTTTTTTGAATAGCATCGCATCTTCTATTTGTAGGTACAATTACATCTGGTGTGAGGGAATCCCCGAGGTCCAACGGCCTTTGCCCTTTCTTTTTTGCCCGAAGGCTTGTTTTTATTTAAATTTTTTTAATGCACTTTCTTAGGGACATTGGCATTCTGTGAGCCTATTTTTCAATGATGCATACGATATGCCAAAGGACATATTTGCGGCCTTCCCAGCCACGTGCCAAGGTGAGAAAGAATGGATCATACATTCAGGTATTAAAAACCTTAAAACTCTTTACCTAAACCGATGAATATGAGATGGTCTTATTGTGCGAAATTTGTGGCCTGTGCGAAATTTGTGGCCTGTAATTCCAAACCACAAGGACTTCTTGTTCTCGAGAGTTGTCCATGCGAGAGAGCATTCTCAACACTTTCATGAGGAATATACTTATAAATAGTTGTAAAATTTTCAATTACAATTAAATCTATCCCATTTTTCAATACGTAGGACACACAAGGAAAAAACCAAAAAAGGAAAATGGGAAAGAGCTCGTGATGGTATATTTAGTGGAGCGCGAATGAAACCACCTAATTTAAAGCAAAATTAAATGACTCAATCGCAAAAACCAATTATGAGTTTCCTGGATAACAAAATTTTGGTACGAGTAAATATGCGATCTCGATATTCTTTCTACTTTGACTTAGCTAAATCCCATCCTTTTGAAGAGCACGTGGCTTTTCAACAAGGCAAGAAGTAACAAACTACGGTACGTCGAGGTTATAATTAAGTCATAAAAACTTTCAAAAGACATAATTAAGTCTTTAAACTTGTCATGAAATTACAATTGAGTCATAAACTTTTCAAAATGTGCAATCAAATCTTAAAATTTATCAAGAAAGTGCAATCGAATATTAAATTTTTTAAATTTCAACGAAAGGACTTGATTGATAAATTTTAGGATTTGATTACATTTTTTAAACTTTTTTTAAGAATCAATTGCATTGTTTTATAAATTTTAAAACTTAATTGCGCTTTTTTAAAATTCTATGACTCAATTACCCAAGTTTTAGCACTTAACCAACTCTACACCCTCGGTCTTCCCCGAGCTCTTATCGCGCTATATACATTTGAAAGCTAAATAGCTCCCAAACCCAAAATCCCTAGATCGCACCTCCGGTGGTGGTTCGCCTTTCCTACAGCGAGGTATTCTCTCTCTACTTTGTGTTGTTTGGCGTTGTGCGATGATCGCTCTATTCCTGTAGCGTTTGATTTCATTTCCCCTCTTCCCTGACTTCTTACCGCGCTATTCATTTGCTGCCAAAATCCCTAGATTGCATCTCCGGCGATGGTTTGCTCCTCCTACCCAAAGCGAGGCAATCTATCTCTCTCTGCACTTTGTTCTATTTCGAGTTCCTTGAAAGATGCAACGATCATTCTGTTGCCACATCATTTGATTTCATTTCCCTCTTCCCTGACCTCTTACCGCACTACTCATTTGCTCCCAAAATCCCTAGGCCGCATCTCCGAGGGAGGTTTGCTTCTCCTGCCCAAAGCAAGGTAATCTCCCTTTGCAATTTGTTCTACTTTGAGTTCCTTGAAAGATGCGACAATCATTCTGTTACTGCGGTGTTTGATTTCATCTGCCTCTTTGATACTTAGTTTATGCCTTTCGCTAGACATATATAATATGATATTTTCACCCTTTTTGGAATGTGCTGACATTGTACCAATAAATATATTTGCACACACATTTATCAATAAACATTTTGCAGTGCAAAAGAAATGGCAAACAACGAGATCACGATTAATGACAACGTTATTCAAGTTCTCATCACGAGAGCTGCTGGTATTCTTTTTTCCGATTAATGAGATTTTATTATATATTTTTTTGGGCGCATTTAGGAAAGTGAAATTTGTATGCATGTCTTATTGAGAGAGTAGTAGCGATTAAGACTATTGGTGGAGAAATGCTCTCGAACCAGAATATCTTCTTGATATTTTATGATATTGAAAAATGCCTCCGAGTTAGCAAAATTATGGCTGGCGTTAATGGAAGGGAACAATATTAACATTCATGATTGGTGTAGCTAGCTAATATATTTGATGTTAATATATATAAATAGCAAAATAAAACTTAGATCTTAAATCGGATGTTGGTACAACCACAAATGAAGTGGCCTGTCATGAAGTAGAGTATGTTGTTGCAATAAACAAACTTGCCCTCGCAGGCCAGTATTCAAGATCGGGGACGATGGAACAAAACTTTGAGATATACAGACGATTGGCCGAGGCTTTAGCGGGACATGCTAATCCAAATTACAAAGTAATTTTTTTGGAAAAATAATCTGATAATTGCCCATTCGTGCGTCTTATATTTATCTTTTTTGTAGATGCTAATAATTAGTCACCCCGCCTCGCTCTCGGCCCTTGTGGTGCATTATTTATTCCATTGAAAAACATCTCTAGTCTAACAAGGGTCGATTCGGATATGGTCGCTAGACTAATTGCCGATCAATTACATCTTTCGGAACCTGATTGTATCCAGAATTTGATCTCATGGGGTATCAATTCTAACATCCAGCACATGGATATTTCGCATGCAAGGCTTGAGCCTGAAAATGAAAATTTGCGAAAAGCCATCAATAATGACAATTGGTAAAGAAAAAATTAATTATTCATGGATTAACGTTAATTGTATTAGAATAAAATATTTAATACTCGTTATAGGGTGATAGTGAATATAACGGACTCATCAAGTGACATGCGTTGGATATTAGGGGCGGAGGTCGAAAACCAAAGATTTTTCTTTTTTAAATAGTATCGTGTCTATTATTTGTACACACATTTACATATAGTGTGAGGGAACCCGAGGTACAACGGCCTTTACCTTCTCTTTTTGGCTCGAAGGCTTGTTTTTATTCAAATTTTTTTAATGCATTTTCTTACGGACGTTGGCATTACGTGGGCCTGTTTCCCAATGATGCATACGATGTACCGGAGGGCATATTTGCAACCTTCCCAGTCATGTGTCAAGGCGATGGAGAATGAATTATACATCCAAGTAGAGAAAACCTTAAAACTCTTTACATAAACCGACATATATGAAATGGTCTTATTGTGTGAAGTTCGTGGTAAGTAATTTTGAACCACAAAGATTTCTTATTTCCGAGAATTGTCGACGCGTGGGAGCATTCTCAACGCTTTTATGAGAGTGAAGTTTATGGCACGTAATTTCGAACCACAAGGACTTCTTGTTCCTAAGAGTGGCCCACGTGAGAGAGCATTGTCAACGCTTTCATGTTAAAGTCATTAATCAAACACCACGATTGCTTCCTTCTGAAAGCATTGATAATGCTTCATTGCTCCATCACGTTGACAACTCTCGAGTACAAAATGCCCCAATGAAACTACAGGCCACAAAGTTCACACAATAAGATCATCTCATATACATCGGTTTAGGTCAAGAGTTTTAAGATTTTCTCTACCCGTATATAGATCCATTCTCCCTTATCTTAGCACGTGGCTGAAAAAGCCGCAAATATACACTCCAGCACATCGTATGTATCATTGAAAAACAGGCACACGTAATACCAACGTCCCTAAAAAAGTACATTAAAAAAAATTGAATAAAAACAAGCCTTCAACCCATAAAGAAAAGGCAAAGGCCGTTATACATCGAGAGCTCCCTCACGGCAGATGTAAATGTGCCTACAAATAGAAAAGGCGATGCTATTTAGAAGAGGAGAATGCTCTGATTTTTTGCCTTTGTCCCTAATATTCAACGCACGTCGCTTAATGAGTCTCGCCATATGCACCATCACCTTACGGCGAGTAGCAAAGATTTTACTCTAATACCATTAACGTTAATTCACCAACAACTAATTTTTTCCTTACTAAATGTCATTGTTAATAGCTTTCCACAAATTTTCATTTCCGAACTCAAGACATGCATGCGAAATATCTAGATACTGGACGCTAAAATTGATACCTTATGAGATCAAATTCTAGACACGGTCAGGTCCCAAAAGATGTAATTGATCGACAATTAGTTCAAGAACCATATTTGAATCGACCTTTGTTAAACAAGAGATGTTGCCCAATGAAATAAATAAAGCAAAATGGTGTACCACAAGACCCGAGAGCGAGATTAAGTGACCGACTATTAGCACTTACAAAAAAGAGAAATATAAGACGCACGAAGGGGCCATCACCAGATTATTTTCCCACGAAAATTACTTTGCAATTTGGATTAGCATGTCCCGCCAAAGTATCGGTCAACCGTCCGCATATCCCAAAATTTTGTTTCATCGTCCCCAATTTTGAATCTTGCCGTACGAGGACAAGTTCTCCTATTGCAATAACATACTCCACTCCATGACAAATCACCTCAATTGTGGTTATACCAACTACATCCGATTTAAGACCCAAGTTTTATTCTACTATCCATATATATTAATAGTAAGGGTGAACATGGTTCCAGGGTAGAATAGAGAACCTAAAACCGGAACCTGTAGGATCCTGGCTGGTTTCGGGTTCCAAGATATGTAAGATAGGTTCTAGGCTCCACTACCGAGAACTTGGAACTTGGACCTTAGATCCTAAAATAAATTTTTTATATTTTTCTTGGTATATGTTTTTGCACGATCCTACAATATTTTATGGCGTCCGATCATGAGTAAATAATCCGGAGCCAAACAAATTTTTAGATTTTAGGTTCCAAAAAATGATAAACGGGTTCCAATGAATTGATTTCAAGTTCTAAATGTAATCTATACGAAACCTAAAACCACTCACCTCTACTTTTTTTTTTTTTTTTAGATATTGTCGCGTTCACTCTTATTTTGCCTAATTAAAAATAAAATAAATTGATAAGTTCCCGGGTACTTTGAAACCGACCCTAAAACTTGTGACAAGGTAGGTTCCAGGGTCCAAGATATGACGATTAGGTTCCGGATTCCAAAAAATGATGAACCTGGTCCAACGGGTAAGTTATAAGTTCTAGGTGGAACCCGTAAGGAACCCGGAACCACTCACCCCTAATTAATAGCAAATATATTAACTATACCAACCGTGTAGGTTAACATTATCCCCTCCCATTAACGTCGGCCGTAATTTTGCTAACTCGAAGGCATTTTTCAATATTTTAAAGCATCCGGAAGATATTCTAGTTGTTCGGGAGCATTTCTTCACTAGCAATCCTAATTGCCACCGCTTTCTCAATACGATCTGCATACAAATTTCACTTTCCTAAATACGCCCAAAAAAACATATTATAAAGTTTCATTAATTAGAAGAAAAAAATATAGGCAGCTCCCGTTAGAGGTGGCCGGTTCCGGTTCCTAAAAAAGGTGAAACCAGAACCGGCCCTTGAAGGGCCGGTTCCGGTTCCTGTTCGAAACCTCTTGTTCCTAGGCACAATAATTCTTTTTCTCGGGCCTTCTCCCTTTTTTTTGTTTTTTTAAAAAACCGGGTCGGAACCGTGGGCCCAATCAACGAGCCGGTTCCGGGCCCCGATTCAATATTGGCCATGTCTAGCTCCCGTGATGAGAACTCGAATAATATCGTCATTGATCGCGATCTTTTTGTTGTTTGCCATTTCTTTTGCACTATAAAATATTTATTGATAAATACATGTGCAAACATATTTATTCATATAATATCAGCACATTCCAGAATGACGAAAATACTATACTATACATATCTAGCTAAAGGCACAAGCTAACATTAAATTATTTTAGCATATGGAGTCATCATCAAATACCATATGGTAATTACCAAATCCCATACAAGAAATGACAGAGAATATACACAAACCTTTGAGGAGAGGGAATGCAGCATCGACCAATTCCATCTTAACACCATTTAGAGGCTCCGCAACAGGTGGGATATCAAGCATGTGCAAAACCACAGGCTGGTCAGGACCCAACATCACTCCCCTAGCGATCATAGGAACGAGGGCATATCAATTTGCCCTACAAGGTCAAAGAAGGTCTCTTATGTTTATACATCTGAGAACTGAAAATGTCTACTAGATAGAATCAGACAACTTCTGATTCTCAAGATGCAAACCACATATCATGGTCCACAAGTGAATGGAAATGAATAGATGAGGCCAGCGGGCACATTGTAAACAAAAACAGAAAAAAGTTGCACCCTACAATAAGCGTATGACATGTCCGACAACCATCCCGACAGTCGTAAACAAAAACAGAAAAAAGTTCGAACACCAAAACCAAGCCAAATACCTACTAATAAACTCATGCATCGGATAAGCATATAAGATCTCATAGATTACTAGTAAACACACCAACAATTCTTTTACGGATCCCTCAATAAGGAAGAGTACCTTTCCGGTGGCCAAAAGAAAACATAGAAATCCATTGAAGCTGCTCTCCTGCCGCTGTAACATTCTAAATCATGATAATAGAACAGCATTATTCAAAACTGTAAGATGCTAGACGGCCAAAGATGGCATTCAAGAGAGGCAAGAGTATGCAAGTGCTTTTTCCTCAGTCAGTTCCTCTGCTGTCGCATCCATCTTCCGCGAGAATTCATTGATTGGGAGACCTATATCACAGCCACAACATAACATGGCCATGGTAATAACACAAGAACCAAAGACAGATTTCAAGAAATAGTTTCAACGAATAGTGCCATGTCATATTGCAATGCAAGAGGACGTATGAAAGACGAAATGCAAGATAAATATTTCAGACTAACAGCAGTTTTTTTGATAGAATTTGCTGGCAAAAAAGTGCAAATGATAAATATCGTAACTATTTCTAACGGAAAATTACAATGTTCTATAACTTGTACGATGGTCCATTCTCCATTGCGACAAGTTACTGGAAACGAATAGGTGAGGCCAGCAGGCACATTGTAAGAGCCATCAGAATACACCCCCATTGAAACCCATGTTCCCTAAGAAAAAGTGCAGTCCAAAAGAAAAATAATTTAGAAAATCCAACCCGAACCATTACCTCTGGAGTTCCAAGAACCCAGTCACGAATGTGGTCGCAAGCACCACTAGCAGCAGAAAGTGCACTTGAAAGCTTCCTAGCTTTAATAATTGCAGCACCACGTTGTTGGACTGTAGCAATGAATTCTCCATTCAACCTTCAGCAAATAATATTTTTTCAACAAATTCAGAAAGACTCTCACTATAATACCAACTAAACCGGTTAACAATAAAACTCAAAAAACAGTTTCTCTCACCATGCATCATCCTTAATGAGTTCACATACAGGTTTTTCACCGGATGGGGTATTAACAGTCGCATCGTTGACATCGGGATACTGAGTTGACAAGTGATTTCCCCATATAATGGCATTTTTCACGTCAGAAACTTGAACCTTCAATTTCTCAGCAATCTGACCCAATGCCCTATTATGATCCAATCTAGTCAGACATGTAATATTTTTCTCAGGGATGGATGGTGCATATTCCTTCAGAATCAATGCATTTGTATTTGCAGGATTCGCAACAACCACAACCTGCAAAAGAAAAAGAAGATAAAGTAATTACGTAATTAACAAACCACCCTTTAGATAAAAAGAACTCTTGTGGAAACAATTGATAAAAGATCAAATCCAAATGCTCGCACATGATAAACTTAAGTTTTAGAAAACACAAATACACCCTAAAAGAAAAAAGGGACTCAAATAATATAATATCAATAATTTAGCAATGTTGTGGCATCTATAAAGCTTCATCACTCACACAAGAATATCAAATACCAATATGTTAGCAATGTTGTGGCATCTATATTGCTTCATCACTCACACTGTTAAGAATACCCGGCTGCCATATTTACCATGCCCAAAGATGAAAACTAAAATATCATTGATTTAGCAATCATCTCAACAAATTGACATCAGTGTTAAATCTATTTATCAATTAGTCAACCAAATTTTAATGCGGAGGAAATCGAAAGATTTCACAAGAACTAGCATGTTACCTAGTCAATCAGAAAAAAAGGAAATGAAAACATACCAAGTTTCCAGATCAAAACAAGGGTCGAGACATTAAGAAATAGCAGGTCTGGATCCGACAGTACCTGCGGCACCGGTGACGAGAACGAGAACGGGTTCCTCGGCCATTGACGGAATCGGATCTAGACGGAGCGAGAAGAAAAGGAAGCTTTCTTTCTCACTCTATCTCTCCCCTGCGGTATCTCCCACACAACTGAAGGAAAATGTTGCTGCTTTTTAGCCCACAAAAGCAGCTCCCTCGTTCCTGGGCTTGGCAGCTTCAGATTAGACAGAGGGGCGTCGTCGCTTTTCGACGATCTTGTTCACTCGGCGGCGTTCGACAGGCCGGCGATCGCCGTTTCCCTGGGCTTACTCGTTCAGGCCAGAGAATGCTTTGATTGAAAGTCACCGTAGCCAGCTACGGCGAGGTGGAGGTGGAGTCAGGGAGGCGAGGGACGTTGGGATCTGGGCGTGCGAGAGGCGTGGAAGCTATGAGATGGAAGAAGAAGAAGAAGAAGGAAAAAAGGGATATGTGGAATTATGTTTAATAAGTGATAGTAATATTGGAAATTCAAAAAAATCATTAATGACAACTGTTGCCAACCGAGAAAGCTGGAAAGCCAAGGCAGCCCTCAGTACTTATGACCGTGAAGAGTGATTCTTCCGAGAAGACGTTGACGGGTAGACGACGCCGGGGGTATTCCTGTCATTTCGTTAGGTCGCGAAGGTGTGGAACGACGACGTGTGAAGCTGCTGGTGGAGTCGTCCGAGTCAAGTTGATGTCTCGACCATAATTAGCTAGCTCAGTTCGATTCCGTTGGAGTTTTCAAGATATCTTAATCGAATCGAACTATATTAAATGTTTGCCCACTTTGATCCAAACCAAATCGAAATCCGAATATTGATTCGAAACGGAAATGCAGTTCAGTTTGGGTCTTTGACTTGCATTTTTTTTTATTTGTGTGTGAAAAATATCAAACGTATGCCTAATAAAAGCTATTGCCTTTGGCTAAAGTGCTTTTAGTATTGTCCTTCCATTTGAGAAAGCATATTGAAATACGCATGTGTGGTCCTTTGGGTCGAGTTGTCCTAACTATAGCTCGTATTATTGTCCTTAAACCGCGTGCGTGTACTATTAATGTATTATCCTAAGCTCTACCCGTATAAGGGTAATTTCTCGACGAAGTTGAGGAAGATGATAGTTTGAAAATATTCCGAGTTCATATACACTCTAGGCCTTTCTAAACGCTATATTCTCTTCCTCAAAGTCTCATGTCATTAAGAGCTTAGAGTAACACTATTAGATCAATTCGATGAGTTGTTTTCCTCTCCATTTGCCACTCTGTAGATGTTGTGGATCAAAAAGCTTTTGAAGCTTAAAGAGCCTTATGATATATATAAATGGTTTCTGGAGACTAAAAGGCAGTGCATTTGAAATGTCAAAGATGGCCGTACGTTGTGGGCTCACCTTATTGTCTAAGCTTGTCGTTGGTTTATACGTAAACCCCTCATTAGTTTAGGCCAAGAAGGATTCCTCTCTCAGAGCTGGTCAAACTACTTTTAAATACTTGGGTGGCTAACTATGAGAAGCTCCACCACAATGTTAGGTCTCCAGTCTTCAGAGTCCACCAAATTCACCAAAAGGAAGGACGTCAGTGTGGTTTTTAAATTTGAACTTTGATACTGTATGGTAATGGGTATTCTTTGTTTTTTTCTAGTACTCTGTTTTTTCTATCAAGTCCACTAATTTTCCTCCAAGGTCTATTGGCTAAAAAAGTGGTTTAATTTCTCCATTGTGCTCCTTTGAGCTTTTTTTCCTATTCCAATATCCAATTGGACCTTCTTACTCAAATTACTATATCAATTTAGTCCTTTAGTTGAGAGACTTGACTTGATTAGGAGAGTTACTATAATAACTTTTGAACATTATGTACCATAAATATGATTTTATACACCAAGAGCATGCTTATTTTAGTATGAAGATAACCGAACTACCATTTTTCTTTACGATTTCTCGTGGAATGACAAAATTTTGTCCTACTTGTGACGAAACTTTAGAATATCTCCAAATATTTTATTCCTTTAGATTTAGGATATTCGACATTTAATGTGAATAGTCTCATTTAGAACTCTTTCGTATGTATTCATCAAATTAATTACAATCAGATGATTATTTGGATGTCAACCAAACATTATACATTAAAGGAAGTTGAAAGCAATAAAAAAAAAGGGAAAAAAAAAAGATCTGAATCGGACAATACCAGCGCAACAATAACGATAACACGATTAGTTCATTGGCTGTTAATGGAGATTGAGAAAAAGAAGTAGTCAAAGCTTTTTAAAGAAAATAGTGATGTGAGAGATCAAACATTGGAGGTTGAGTTTGGCAAGTATGAGATGAAAATTATGCACGTATGCGTTTGGTGCTCCCAAATGATTTCGACAGCTAGATGATGCTGGACGAGAAGGCAGGCCGGCTCCTTAGCTTTTGATGGAGATCGAGATCTAGAATTAGACCGAGAAAAAGAAGTAATCAATGCTTTTTTTTGAAGAAAATGGCCAAGCGAGAGATCGAAGAGCGAGAGGTTTTGAGATTAGCAAGTATGAGATGGAAGTTAGATGAAGCCGGTGATATTATTTTCATTCCGTTGGTTGTCAGGCCGCAAGCCCAGGTCAACTTGACTTGATCTCTTGATGATGGAAGAGGGCATGCCAATGCCAATAACAATCAGCAAGTGCATGCTTTAGCCAAAAAATAAAAATAAAAATTATTAGCAAGTGAAGGATCATTCTTGTTTTTTTTTCTTTATCTGCTTTTTTTTATTTCCCTAGGGTCTCTAGGCTCAAGCTATAATTGGATTTTGCTCCTTTTAACTTTTACTTTGTTCCGATTGGATTTGTTAGGAGGCTTACCTTAATGAGGAGAGATACCTTGGGGCAGAGGTGTCAACTAAGTTTTCGACCCATTTTTATTCACTTGAATTATATATAAATTCAGTATTTAAAAAATGGATCAAAAATGAATTTAGGCTTATAAAGCCTATTCAAATATGGATTTTAGTCCAATCCATTTTCGATCCGTGGCTTGCAGCTTCCCGAACACCACTAGTAAATGGGCCTCAAGTATATTAATTTTATTTTTTTATATTTTTTATAAGAAAAAGAAAAGAAAAAATAAGATTAAAAAATGTAAAAATTGTTTAGGAATGTAGCCGACCGCTGTCGCCAGGTCGTAGTCTCCGATCGCTAGAGAAAAAGAAAAAGAAAGTAAAAAATAAAAAATACTTTTCTAAAAAAAAATAAATGATAATTTTTAATAATAAAATTTAATTTTTTTGAAAAAAATAAAAGATAAAATTTTTCAATTTCATGAAAGTGTTTTAGCAATATCATTTTTCTTAATAAATTGAGGAAACAAATATTCCATAGTTTGGTTATATAGAAGTATTTAAGTAATACATGTCGGGGTTGGGTATGAGTTGGATATGAGTTGTTAAATTTGTATTAAATGAAAATGGGTCAATATAGATCGGATCATATTTGACCCGATCTAAACTCGTCCCGACCCATCCGTTTGATACATTTATCTTAGGGCGCGCATGACAACACTTCTACTCTACAAATCAACTTATGACCATAAGTTGTTTTTTCTACTTTTTCCCCAAGTAGATTTTTTTTTTCGGTCCGAGAGTAGAAGTTGATTTTTCTACATATGAAGAGAAGTAAAAAATTTACTTCTTCAAGTGACTCCAAAACTATTTCTAGAATAAAAAAATGCTTCATAAGTAGAAAACTGAAATTGCGTAATCAAACAAATTTTCACTCCAGTAATTGCATTACCAAACGGATTCTACTTCAAAAACACGCATGGAGCAGAAATTATACTCTATAAGTATTGTCATGCATGCCCGAACTTCCGTCGAAAAATATGTACCTTAAATTAAATTTTTATAAATTAAGAGCATGTTCAGTTTAGTTTTAAGGTAAAAAAATGGAAGTTTTCTTTTCAATTTCCCATAGAAAAATCCGAAATTTTGTCCTACCTTTAAGAAATGTTGTCCAAAGTTTTAGTAATCTGGAAATATTTTTCCTTTTCCTTCTAGATTTGGGACGTTCAACATGGAATGTGAAACGGCATATTTTGTATAAAATGGAACTCTTATTCAGAACTCTTTGTATGTTTTTTTTTTGGTCAAACTTTGTATGTATTTGATGGACCAGGATAAAAATCCGAACATGATATATTGCGCCGCCACCCCCCCCCGCAATGGCGGTGCCAACCACCTTGTCGGCCGTCACCGGCACCTCACGCGGCCTTTCCCTCTCGCTCTCCTTCTATTCGTATCGAGCATGGTGTGATCCGAGGTCTCTCATTTAATTCTTTATATGTTCC
Source organism: Rhodamnia argentea (assembly GCF_020921035.1). Lineage (NCBI taxonomy): Eukaryota > Viridiplantae > Streptophyta > Magnoliopsida > Myrtales > Myrtaceae > Rhodamnia > Rhodamnia argentea. The sequence goes on along the minus strand of NC_063150.1, from coordinate 20,144,663 downwards.
TCGTTTTCTTTTTCCTTGCACAAAGCTTGCTTTAGATATATCGAACAATCACACCCTCAATGTGCGTGTATCAAATAGAACGTGGAAATTACAAGTCTAAATCAATTGCACTCGTGTCAATTTAGTCATAAACTCTTTTTACATATGTGCCAATTCAATCCATCTTATCAATTTTTTCTAAAATCCCTAACATAGATGATAGTGTTTCTATATGGCGTGGCCAGTACTAATGTAAGTTTTTTATTATTATAATATAATATTTTTTGAATTTTTGTAATTTTTTTCTTTTCTCTCTTTTCTTTTCTTTTCATCCTCTTTACTTTTTTTTTTTTGGCTAAAGGCCAACCCGAGTCTTGAGCTGACCCTTGCTGGCACTAGGCAAGGGCGTCAGGACCTCACCATGCCCAAATCTAGCGAGGGCCAATCTAGGCTTGGCGAGGGCCATGATGCCCTCCCTAGTGCCAAGGGTTGGCCGATGACCCTAGCAGTTAGTGCCCTACTTTCCAAAAGAAAAAAAAGAAGGTAAAGAGAAGGAGAGGAAAATAAAAAAGAAAAAAGTACAAAAATTCATTAAAAATTATGAAAATATTATTTTAAAAAGTACACGTCAGTGTCGGCCCCACCACGTAGAACGGTTATCGTGCATGTCAACGATTTTCAATCAAAATATTCAATATTATCCCTGAAGTTGAATTAACGAAAACCTAATATCGAACATTTTTATATATCTAGGGACTAAACTAAACATGTGCCTAAAGTTCTCGAAGTTCGGGGATCACATTGAACATATTAAAAGTTTAGGGACTATTTATATATTATATCAAAGTTTAGGGACAATATCGAATAAATTAAAAGTTCGGGGATTATATTGCATATTGAGCTAAAATTCATAAATTATTTGCGCCAATTTTCCAATTGAGAATTCAGGCAAGAATCCACGAGTAGCAACATTCTTTTCCATCCTATTACACATATTGTCAAATCCAGCCTTGATCGTAGTCTTTTCCTTGCCACCAACAGGCGTTTTCATGCAATTCCCTGTGCCTTCATTGACTACTTCTTTGCTTCGTTATTTGATTCCCAATTCCCAACCCCAGATGGTACATCTTGGTAGGGCCATCACCACAATGAGCCCAACCCTAATGACATCACATGCTGCCATCAAATGATGCATAACTAGATATTTGTGAAAAAAGAAAAAATAAATAGCATTAGGCGCTTATGTTTTACGAAAAATTTCATGGTAAAGGAAAATACATTCTATGAAATCATTTTGAAGGGAAATGGCGAGTTTTCATTTATTTGGTGAGTTAGTGAAATTGATTTCCTTCTTACTAGAAGGGGGAGATTGTTTGTCTACCATTTAAGCTTGCTGTTTTCGGGCCATGGAAAACGCGTTTCGTAAATCGATTAATTTTTCATCATCCAAGCATTAGAAAGTCGGAAAACAATCTTCCGAATACGGTTTCCTTTCAAAAAATAACCTGAAGATATATAAGTATCGACAATTCTTGCGAAAAGCGGAACACGCCTCTCCTGTTTCTTCTCGTGCTGAAAGGGAATCTTTCATGACAAAAATAATATTTTTCAGATAATTTTATTTCGTTTTTCAATTTCGCACGATCCTATGCGTATGCTGACAACAAGGTTTTTTTTTTTTTTTTGTTGGATGGAGTTTCAAAACATCCATCAGATTAGTTGACAATCCAAATAAAACGTAGTTGACGAATTGCACCATCTGAAAAGCTTTAAGCCCATTAGCTCAGCTACAACAGAACCCGTCAGTTTCACTTTCAGGGCATTGCTGTGGACTTTCCTTAAAAAGTTATCATTATGCATAAGCGACCATAAAAATGAAAATACAAGTGCAGTCCTATCGAGGTACATGTTCATGTCTAATGGCGACACAATCATAAGACACAGCAGCTTCTCTTTCATTTTCAAGTCTCTTTCTTTCCTTGGTTTCTCCAGGACTCTGCATAACCTTCAATCCGAATAGTCATCAATCCCCCCATTGCTATCGAGGTTGGTTCTTTCCATTAGTTTAAGCTCAGCAGAGAAGCCTTTCTCTTCAGTCTTCCCGCCATGGCTATCGCTTTCAGGTACTTGGTCCTATGGGCCTAATCGTCTTTCCATTGAGGTTTTGAAGCTGATTGAAAGCGGTGATTTTTCGGAAGAGGGTCTCGTTTGAGAAGTCTCGGTGTGTACCGTTCTTTTGTACGATTTGATTGATTGTCTTGGCAACAATGTCTGGTTTCTGTTCCTTTTGGGTGCGTCGAGCAGTTGGTTTTTGTCCACGTGCTTTCGCTGTGCGAGCATATTTGAGAAAATCGGGAACGATGAGAACGATTGGCTGCGGAATTGTTTATTTTGTTGTGCACTGACTCTTCCAATGTGGAGAACTCGGGATATTGGGTTGTTGTAGTAGTTGTTCCTGATGCGGGGACTGTTGGGCTAAGTATTCTTTTCAGGGTTTGTTCCATCCAGTTTTGGTTGGATCAATATATGAGGACCGAATTAATTGCTGGACTGAACCTTGAATCCCTGAAGGATGCTGTTTGGGTTTTAGCTTGCAATTCACTTTTTGGACCAAAGTATCTTTGTTTCCATAGAGATGTGGAGGACTTCGGATGTATAATAACAGTCAAGTTAGGTAATTTGTGAAATGGTTTGAATGAGCGAACAAAAGATGTTTGTAAAGTTGCTTTATAAAATTGTAGGTGCAAAAGGGGCGTGGTTCTCTTGCTGGTTGTGTGAGGCTGGGTTCCCATCATAGCGGTACTACTCATTTAGCTTTTTGGGAAATGCTTATTCATTGGCCTCGTGTGGTCATACTCGGTGGACTTTGTGGTAAATCTAATTCCAAATGCCCTTTTGGTGAAGTCCATTGATTCCCGGATGTTACATCTAGATTTAAGCCTCAGCATCCGCTCTTTATGTATTTCTGCATCTGTGCTTGTGCTGGTACTTTCTGATTTCGTCTACCCTGCATATACGTTCTACGTAATCTGTACCCATCACCTTTGGCTTTGATATTGATTCTCGATAATCAACCGATTGCAGCGACTTTCAAATCTAGGGGGGACCATCGGAAGCAATTGGAATTGGAGGAAGCATGAAAAGCTGGCCTTGCTCCTGCCGAGGTTGATGAAGATGGGAAGGAAATTAACCCTCACATTCCCCAGTACATGTCTTCCACACCTCGGTATCTTAATGCTGATAGGCCTGTCAGATGCTTAGTCTCTGTCCCTTAATGCTCTATTGATAGTGTGGATTATTTTTATGCTGTATGTAAATTGAGATTTTACCTGCTTTTTTGTAGAGTTTGAAACGTCAAAGGAAATGGAAATTGGATCCGAAATACACAAAATCCTTGTAAGATAGAGGTGCAAAAATATTTCAAGCTGATAAATACAGGAATGGAGCTTGTGAAAAGTAAGGGGCTGTGTGATGCTTATTTTGCTTTATATTATTTGTAGCTTAGCTGGCCTTGATGTGTCTAGCCTTAGTTTTATATTTCGCCGTACCGTTTTATGCATGCTTAGCATTTATTTGTTTGATGGGGACTGGAACATATGACTCAAGATGGCGTGTCACAGTGTCACTCTTTAACCTTAGGATTATTCTAGTTAGCAGTGATGCTGTGCCTGCGCTGCATGGTTAGAATCAGCAGATATTTTGTTCTTTTTCGCCATTGAAATGGTGGATCAGACATACATATATTTATGCAGTACCAGATGTGTTGCTAGCCATTCTATTTTTCATCGAAACAATGTGCTACCTTAATTGTATGTCATGAATCGTAGTGTATTAGAGGGAAGTCTATATGTTTGTTAGACTGAGAAAGAAATAGTATTGCACATTGAAAACTTATTGCACAGGAACCGGAAAATGGATGACCTTCTGCCTGTCATGGACTTCCCTCGACTGATGCTGATGATATTTTCCATGTTGCTTGTTAAGTTGTGGGGCAATGATGCATGATGCAGAGTCCGGCATGGATATGCCCCGCCAAAAAGGAGGAAAATCGACAAACATGCACATTGCACCTGACGAAAAGATACAGACATTTGAACTGGATTATGATGGAAAATGAGACCGGTGGAACGGGTATGATGCAGCAACCTATGCTCGTGTTATTGAGATATGAAGCAAGAGATGAAGCGCAAAGAAAGTACTTGAAAGAACAGCAGTTGAAAAAGTTGGAGGAGAAAAAAAGCAGAATGGGGAAGGTGAGGTCAGCGATGAAGAGGATGATGAGGATATGAAGGTTGACGAGGCCAAAGTTGATGAAAGTAAGCGGATGGACTTTGCCAAGGTGGAGAAGCGTGTCCACATGACTGGTGGTGGTAGTACCGGAACTGTCAGGTGCCTTTAGCTTTTTCCCTGATTTATAAAGGGCCATTTTCTTAGTAATTTGTGTACCTATGGTCTTTGATTACCTTTAGAAGAGGATTTGAATTGATTTTCTTATTGCAGAAATTTGCCTATTTGAGGAGATACTGCTAAATACCTTTTGAATCTCGATGCCAATTCTGCATACTATGATCCTAAAACCCGATCAATGCATGAAGATCCTCTCCTGCTGTAGATCTGAACGAAAAATTTTATGGAGTAAGTCTGTCTGCATTTAATTACTATCTAGAGCGTTAATGTTGGTCTGCATGACTTGGCAATACAGAATTCTGATTAAAGTTTGTAATATGTGTGACAGGGTGATAATCAATATAGGATGAGTGGACAAGTTTTGGAGTTCAAGCAACTGATTATACATGCTTGCGAAGCATTTGAGAAAGGCCAAGTTATTCACATGCAAGATGTTCCATCCCAAGCAGAATTGCTTTATAAGAACTTTAAGGTTATCAAGGAGAAGTTGAAGTCGAAGATGAAGGATGCTATCATGGAGAAGTAAGGCAATGCTGCTGCCGAAGAAGAAGTACCAACTACTTCTTGGACAAAGTGAACAGCAAGTTGAATATGATCGTGCTGGAAGAATTATGCCATGTCTTGCTGATACCTTTCAGCTTGTATTGAGCCTTAACCAGCATAGTGCATGGGTAGACGGACAAAATTAGTGGCTTACGGGGTTAGTTTCAAGAACATTCTCTCACTTTTAGTTTGGCTAGCATTTGTTTGTATCCTGTTCTTCTATTTTTGTATCTATGATAACTATAAGAGAAGGAGGATTTACTTCCTTATCTCATCGCTACCTTTTAATGATCCCTGGCCTTGAATTCATGAGATTCCTCTTTGGTTTGTATAGGAGACGTCTCTTCCGCAAAGCAAGTATGAAGAAGATGTTTCCATAAACTATCACGATAGCGTTTGGTACTCATGGTGGAACGATCACCACTGGGGCTACAGATGCTGTAAGCTATCAGTAAGGAATAGTTATTGCAAAGGTGCAGCTGGAATTGAGGCTGCTGAAGGGGCCGCAGATTTGATGAAAGCTAATATTGCTTGTAAAGCAGCCAGTGAAGGTTAGTATGGATATAGACAGTGCTTATGTTTCCTTGTAGAGGTGGTCCTAAACTAAGTAGTCATGGAATGATGCCTCTGATGCATGCATTTAACTTTGACTAATGTAACATTCATAGTTTTAGCTGTGATACATTTATGGGTGCGGAAGTCAGTTTTTCTATAATTTTGATGTTTGTTGGATTGTTGAGTCATGAATATAGAGACCCCCTTCCCCGGCTAAAGAGGAAAGGCTTGCAGCATGGGGCACTGATGTACCTGATGACTTGGTCCTTGACAAGAGAAAACTTGCTGAAGCTTTGAAGAAGGTAACATGTGGACTCACATCTTTCACTCGCTGACTGTGCTATTAAGGCAAGTTGTGGAAGAGATAAAGTGACTGATCTGAAATTTCCTTCGAAATTATTCAAGCGCGTATTCCATTGTATCTTGGAAAATATGGGCTAACACTTTCTCCCTCTCACTTCGTCTACATCTTCTGATTGATGTAAACATGTTTGATCAGGAGGATGAACGAAAGAGAGAAGAGAAGGATGAGAGAAAGAGGAGATACAATGTCAGATGGAATGACGAGGTAGTGTTTCGTGTATTCACGAGACAGCTATTACTGATTGACCTAACTTATGGGCCCTTACTGCATTTTGTTGTGCTTGCATCGGTAGGTTACTGCTGAGGAGATGGAGGCGTATCGGATGAAGAAAATACATCTCGACTACCCTACGAAGGATTTCCTTCAATAACATCTGTCCTTTTGGAGCTTTCGAAGCTAATGTACGATTCTCATCTTCCTTCTTAAAAAAGACAAGATCATCATGTGGATATGATGGGGAGCTGTGAAAACCCCACCTATAACCCCACTATGGCATGTTCTTCTGCATGAAAAGCCTCTTCACTTTCTTACAGAAGAACCATCTTACGTATTAATTTGAAATTAAGATCTAACTTTGGTACCTGCATTTAGAGGTCACTCTCTTAATATAGAATAACCATCCTAGTTTGAAATCAAAGTAACATTGGTTTGCAATCCAATTCGGATACAGTGAGTCACTTGAAAGTATTCTATTTTCTTACAATGTTCATCAACACGTTTAATCAATTGGATTTACACTGAAAGTTTCCTACAATATTACTATGAAGATAAAAAAGTTATATTTACTTGATCCAGATTTTAAAGAGGAGAAAGAAAAATAATTTTATTTTTTAAAAATCACACATAGAATATATCAAAAGGCTGTTGTTAACTAGATCGAAAATACAAAGTTAGGATGCGATTAGTGAGGATTTTTTACTCCGACATGGTATTAAATTTTTTTTTTTTGGATCATATACGTGGGATTACTTAGAGAGCTCTATTTTAGTATGGGAAATATCGGGAATCCGTCTTACTTCCCTTTTTCCCCTCCCCTTTCGTAGAGTTTTATCTCTCATTTTTCTTTATTAAGTTGAGTTTTTGGTTTATGATTATTTACTTTGCCTTTTCTTATTAGTTAATCGCACAAGTACGTTTCTCAGAAGGCTTTCGATTTAAAATATTTACGGATTCAATTGCTATAGACCGATAAGTTAAAGGACAACAAGTAATTATCTAACACGCATAATTAAAAGTATAGTTTCGGATATTATTTGATTGAATGATCTTAAATTGTGTTTAACGAAGAGTGCCCTTTATATTAATTCGGTCGTATCGTAAGAAAACTCATCATGTTGGAAATTATGATCATTTTTATTGATTGTTAGACAAATTTTCAAGTGATTGATATTTTTAATGTGGAATCAAATGTCATTTTTTGTGTTTCATAATACAAGAAATTCATTTCATGGGCCTAAAGGCTACTCTGATCGAGCAAAGGTTGATCACTCCTCCATCTCCCACTAAAACCTGTTTTCCATTTTACTTGTTGGATCTATTATACGCTCTGTACAATCTCGTCCAACGAAACGTTTATGGCCCATAATACGTCTTTCAAGGCCCATGAGTCCATTAAACCCGCGCCCTTGACTTGTGTAGATGGGCCTGACTAGAGGTGTCAAAAAGTGAGTCGGGTTAAGTTTGGATTGAATTGAATATGGTCCAATTCATATTGACCTATTTTCGTGCCGTACAAATCTACCAAACACATACCCGACCCGTATTACTTAATCACTTCTATATTTAACCAAATTATCTAATATTTGTTTATTATGATTTTTAAAGACATTTCTATTTTTTTTTCTTTTCCTTTTTTTCCCTTCGACGAGCAGCGGACGACGGATGGCGGTGACTAGTGAAATATTCTTTATATTTTTTAATTTTTTTAATTTTTTTTCTGTCTTTTACTTATAAAAAATAAAACCAAAAACACAAAATTTTAAAAATATAAATTAATAAATTTCAAGCTAAGTGGATTGTAAATTGGTTGGGTTTATCTAACTAAATGGGTTGTAAATAGATTTAAAGACAAATACATTCATAATCCACATATAATTAGGCTAAAAGAACTCAACTAGTCCATATTTGACCCATTTTATTGAATATGGGTCAAAACATGGGTTTTCAACCAATATCGACACCTCTAGGCTTGATCAAAGTAGGATGCAAGCAATTAGTGAGAACGGTTAATAATATTACTGTGAAGGTATCAAAACAACTTAAATTGAAATTTGATTATCGTCTTAAGTGAGGTTTAAGCTTACGCATATCTTGTTTAGCGATTTAGAGGGAAACAATCTTCCTTTGGGGCATTCGTTTATTGCCAACCTCTTACTCTTACAACATAACATGTGGCGGGTATTCTTTCATTGATTTAGCTATGTTCAAGTTAACACATGGTATCATCTTAGCCGCTAATAGATCCATTCGCAATCTTCCCCCGATCTTCATCAATTTTCTAGATCCTCCAACGAAAAAATATGAAACTTCAGGTTCGGGTTCACGTGACACAAAGTCACTCAGGCCCGGCCTTCGCCAACCAATACCCGGCCTTGGAGGACCTCCGGCAAGTGCTAGCGCTCATTCTTGTTGTGAAAATTCAGTTTGTTTCATCGATTACGAGAGAATTCTTCGTTAACTCATTTTTCTAAGCGATCCAAACGTCGAAAAATTAACTGTCGGATAAGACGTATATGTCAAGATCAATCGAATTCATTTGGAATAATGTCAAAAATTTTCGTGCTTTTGGTTTTACGAGAAAGTCAATGGATTTTTTTTTTCGCTTTTTAAAAAGCTTCTTCAAAATTCAAATGGGCCCATTTCAACATTATTTCAGATTACTGAAATTGGTTAAATAAAACAAAATTAAACGGCTTTTCTTATAGCTTAATATACTATGGAGCTTTGCGGTGGCACAAACTGTGACATAACCACAAAGCACTATTCCACGCACTTGTTTAATCTTGAATTAAATTATTTATACTTTATTATTCATGAGGACAATAAGGACGAGCCCAACACATTCATTTATAATATTAACTGAAAAATAAAACTTGTGGCCGGCGATGGATGAGCGTTACGCTAGCTCGGCTTGGGCGAGGGTGTCGCGAGCACTCGCACGCCACGGGCGAGGGCCTCTGCGCCCTCACTTGGTCTAGGCGAGGGTCCGACCCCTTTTTGGTCACATCGCTTGGATCGGGGCGAGGGTTACTAGCCCTCGCTTGTGGCCGGCCACACCGTAAAAGAAAAGAAAAAAATATTTGAAATATTATTAAAAATTATATGCGTCATCGTCGGCCGTGTCACGTAGGAAGGCTGGTATCCATGGGAGTAATGTCCGGCCAAAATAAGGCCGATCGACTCAATTGATAAAATGTGAAAATATTTAAGACTCAATTTACACAATTAAAATATTTACGATTGAATTGATCAAAGTGCAATAGCTTTAGGATTTTTGGACAATTTTCCCAACCGTTCGGAAGGCATTCTTCGGATGGTGAACCTTTTTTTTTTTGGTTTTTGTTTTTCTAATGAGATGATTTTGTTACTACCATGTCACAAATGCGAACCTTACTAATTACAAGCTTGTAGAGACAGTTACCCTATTTAAATTCCAAACATATTGCAATCTTACATTGTCAGGAAGAGAATAAAAAAAGTATGATGCGGCCTAGAAATCCCCAGCTTGGCCAATCGATCAGCACGTTGAATTGCTTCTCTAAACGCATGGGAGATCCTTCATTAGGACCCTGCAGTAGTACCAAAGTTCTCCACCAGATAACATGCATTGTAATTTGACAGCCCTTTCAAACTTTACATGTCCATTTCATAACCTAGGACGAAAGAAAACACAAGTATTGTATATAAATTCGAACCTTTTCTTAACAATCTCTGTCCTCTTGACAAAAGCCATATAGAATGTTACATCCAGAAACAAAACCCAAACATTCCTAGACAACCCATAAAAGTAATAGAACCACCAGTTCTTCTGGGAAGAGAAAGATCAAAATGACTCAAATCTCAATCGAACGAACGGAAAAGAGCAAGGGGGGAAAAAAAGAAGAAGAAGCACTCAGGAAATCTGATACTATGCGCTGCGTTTCAACCTCTCCTGGAATTCAGAATCAGACCTTTCCCTCTGGAGTTTCATGTCCTCCTTGAACTTGGAGATGAACTCCTCCGCTCTCTCGTCCAAGCGCAGCTGCGGCGACATAGCGACGATGGCCCTCCACCGTTCGTCCATGTCGCACTCTCTCTCCCTTCCTCCTTCAACCTCAGTGCTTGGCCTGCTGGTTTCTCCTTTCGCACATGCGGTAGTCTTGGAGGAGCTTGCAGACAAGGGCTCGTCGAAGAGCACATCTATGAATATAGGCGCGAAGTTCTTCTCATAAGTATCGTGACACTGATACTTGTAGTGGCGGTAATTGCGATGAAGATGATGGCGAGCCCTGTAAGGACTAGTCCTGGCAAGACAGCGACGCCCTCTGAAGGTCAAGGAGAGGAGATACTGCGTGAATCGCGAGGAGAGCAAGCGGTGCGAGGCTTCTTCGATGAACCTGGAGTTCTTGAGCTTGTTCAGCCTCGAGCGGAGATTGTCGGTGATCGCCTTCCACGCCTTCTTGGCAGGAAGAAGCTTCTTCCCCAAACCACGACGTGACATTAAATCCGATACAGCCGATGGCGGCGGCCGAAGGCAACAAAGACAAAGCGATGATCCACGGCAACAACCAAACAAGAAAGAGCACAATAACAAACGCTGTGGAATTGTACTTTGAGAGCAAAGACTAACTTCTTGCGTGGGTTGGGAAGAGAGAAGGGGGTTTGAATGAGAAATGCAGATGGACATCAGGAGGAACATAAATTCTAAAAAAGAGGCATGTCCCGTCAAGCAACATGTCCTGTCCTTTCTGTTAAAACTAGTACAGCTACTATTGCAAAGGTTGCAGCCAAAAGATGTCCCGCTCCCACGATAAAATGAAAGGGTTGGGAGCTTTTGCAGCTGAGAAATGAAATTAAAGCAGGCTAAAGAAAAAGCAAAATAAATAAATAAGAAGAAGGGCTTTTTTTTTTTTTTTATTTATTCAAGTTGTGGGTTTCACTTTCGGCAAATGTGGAGGGCCTAGTGGGAGCAATTGGGTACTAAGGTTTGGTTGGGGATGACGAAAGCAAAAGCACTAAGAAACTACACAAGGAAAAGGCATTCATTTCACACTTGTTTGCATGTGTTTGGTGGAATGTCATGTTTCAAAGTTTATTGTCTTGGGGGCTCCATGAACACATAATTCAAATCGAGGCAACCGTAGCGGCCGAAACAGCTTAATGCTGGTTTAAATTAATGTGATTTTATTTGGAACATAGGCGATCCAAATTTTTTTTAAAAAAAAATTGACTTCACGGGCAAAGATTTTGGATGTAGCATTCAATTTTAGGAGCTACTTGCGGTTGCAATTAATGAAGGAGATGTGATGAATTGAATATCAAGTGAACATGACTAAATCAAAAGGGTTTTGTTAGCATAATAATATTTGGTTAATTATGAGAATTAATATTCGACCAAAAAAACAAAAACTATGAGAATTAATAGTATATTGGGAGCCACAAATTCTAAAAAGAGTGGACCCATAATATTTTTTAAAATTAATTATTAAATTTATTTTTTGTGGCTTAAAACAAACTATTCGTCTTATAGATGCCTAAAAACTATTACATAATCAATTTTCAAATCAAAATATCCCTATTTTAATCACCTATGATCTAATTCCTCCATTATTAGCCTAAGATTTCATCGTCTTAAAAACCTGAGGTGACCGGTGCATCCACAAAGTAAACGAGCCTTTCTCACTGCAAATACGTTCTTTTCTACTCTTTTATCTTCTTCTTTATTAGCAAAAGATTGTGAGGTTGGCAAGCCATCTTCTTTCCCCTTCCAGCTTGTAAAGTAGTCCCTTCACTTCCTTTAATTCCATGAGAAAAGCAATCCACTCTCTCTGCTTCTCTCACATGACCAGAATCGCTTTCCAGCTCAAATTAGACCTCCACCTCTTGGGATACACCTCTTTTGATTTAGACAAGTTCGCGCTCGCTTTCTATATATATTCGCACCTTCTTCAGATCAGACCATATGGGAAGTTATTTATTCGCATATTCTCCTGGTGGCCCGGCTTGTACGTGGTCTATTCAGTTAACTAGATTGAGAGGTCTGTCCGGTGCATAAAAGCTGATTTCGAACTACATTATTGAAACGCCTAAAAAAGAAGTATAAGGGCATCCTCGTACGCTCTCGACATTTAGATTGTGAAGTTAGGACATGTCGGGTTGAAAAGAAATGACAAATGCATTTGTCATGGTCCAGAGGGGTTCAATGCACGATGGACCGGACATGATCAAAGGAGATTGAGCAAGCCACGAAGCTTCTTAGGACTTAGGGTTTCTTGTATACTCCAGAATATTCCTAGGGGCAATATGGAAAATGTATACTATTCTTGAGTGCTCTTGTAATTAATATGGATAGCCGGTAAATGGGAAGACATAGGCTCCATCGTACTAAGATTGTAGCTAGGGGTGTACGTGTATATAGAGGGATCCCCTCCTCCTTATTTGTATCATCTCACGAGTAATAGAATTTCAGAGCTTCTCTTTGAGAGTTTGTCTCTTTGGAATTCTTGTGAGTATTGTTTCCGGTCAAAGCTACTTCTGGTCCTATGCAATATATGAAATCGATTCTTCAAGTCAGGCCAGAACCTTTAACTTCACAAACCATTGAACTTAACTAATTGCACTTTGCATCTTATAAATTTGAAAAGGACCCTTTCTAAAATTTGAAATCTGAGTATTCACACACCTGCTTGCTATGTTTGAGGACCCCATTATAAATAAATTGTTCGCCAAGGACATAAGGTGATAAGTTCTTTCACAGAGCGACTAATGCCGGGGACTTAATGGCAAAGGGAAAAAACAGGGGACAAAACAAACAATATTAAATTCATGGATGGAACTTTTTCATTTAATTCCCGCAAATTCATACAAAGTAGTGCATCCATTACGTACTTAATTAAAACTTAATTACTAGTTACTAATCCCCTCGTAGTCCTCATCAGACAGGACATCTTTTATTCCGAAATTTAACCTCGCTACGTTACATTACTACTATTTCACCCTTCACCCTCGTACCTACGCATGCACGAAGCACATGGTTTCTCAGTTTCTTCCTCTATAGCCAGACCCCGGGCTAAACACGGTCAGCTCCTCCCTGTTGTACTTCAGCCTCCTCGCGTCCTCTCTCGAGACGTCGTACGCGTTCTGGATCACCTCCTCGGGCAGGCTCCGGAACACCGACAGCCTCCCCGCGAGCGGGCTGACCGTTGCCATGTCGTTCGTCCTGAAGCCGATCCACTCGAAGCCCTGCTCGTTCGCCCTCTTTATCGCTACAAAGTTCTGCGGGATGACCAGGAACTGGCCCTCCCGGAGCTCGCCGTCGAATGCCATCTGCCCCAAGTCGCCCACGACCTGGAGCCTGGCGCTGCCTCTGATAACGTAGATCAGTCCGTGGCTGTTCAGGTAGTAGTGTGGCGCTACCAACCCATTCTGAAAAAAAAAGAAAAAAAAGATCACATTATTACAAAAACTAAAGAACTAGAGCATTAATATTCTGTCATTTCATCAGTTTTGCTTACCCTATAAAGAACACCTCTCTCAGCACTAAGCTGCACGTAGCTCAAGATGGGGAGGCTAAAGCTGTTGAGTGTGGTGATGCGTCCACCTCTAGGATTATATATATCCGCCCGCTCAGGGTTGTCTATGTTCTCCCTAAGCCTGAGTGTGCACAGTGTCTCCTCCAAGCCATTATCACTAGCATCATCCTCGCTAGTGCTGTTGCCAGGGTTGTTGAAGCGGTCGCGGCGGCGCCTTCCCTCCCGCTCACGCTCGCGCTCCCTCTCGCGCTCTGCCTCCTCACCCCCGTCGTACCGCGGGCTGAGGATCTGGAGATCGTCCTGGACCTCGACGATGTGGCCACGCTGGTCGTCCTGCCCCCTGAGCCTCCGGGCTAGCTCGTTGTCGACGTTGAAGGAGTCGCTGAGGAGGTCGTCGTCGAAGCCGTTGAAGATGTTGCCGAAGCTCTCTTCTTGCTGTTCTTGCCTTCCCCCGCGCTGGCCGCGCCGGCCTTGGCGTTCCCATCTCCGGCTCCGCCCTCCTTGTTGTTGGTATTGTTGCGGGTTCCCAGCTACGAAGAATTTCTTGGGAGAGAAATGAGATCACCCATGCAAAACATCATTAAGAATGGTCAGGAAGTCAAAATCATGTCATTTGTGGCCAAATTAGCAGAGAAAAATGCTAAGATATATACTGAGATATCAGAAAATCGTTATACCCTTAAAGGGTGTTGAAAGTACTATAGCCATAGGTTTAAATGTTCATTTGCAATTTTTTACAATTTGTCACACGTTCTTACCCTGATGTTCTCATCAAGCTGGTTTTCTTCATTGGCGGTGTTGAGGACGGAAACCAGGACGAGATCGGACTGACCCCGGTTGTAGGTCCAGTGGGTGACGCCGGCGGGAATTGCGATGACATCGCCTTCGCGGATGAACCGGACCTTCTGGTGTCGGTCTCCTCGTTGCTCGCTCTCCTCACCTCTTAAGCCTTGGCCTCGGCCTTGGTACCGAGACTCGTCCTCTTGGTATGTCTCAGGGCAACCTGGAATGACCGCACCATGAAGCCCGTTTCCTGCAACCCAGAAAGAAAAGCTTCCGTGTGGAGTTATTTTCTATCTTGGGCCTCAAAAAACAAAAATGACCAACTGCACCAATTGCATGCAAACATGTATAAGTGCAACGCAAGACTAAACCTCACCTTGAACCACGTACATGAGCTTCGGGGCGTTGGTGTAGGAAGGCAGCAAGAGCCCGTTGCGGCGGATGACGTGGCGGAGCGCGGCCGCCCCCGCGCACGCGAACTGCTCGTCCTCCTCGTCCCAGAGCTCGGTGAACCCGGCCTCAGCCTCGATCCTCCGGCTCGGCTCCTGGGGGTACAGCCTGTCGAGCCGGCACTCGGTCCTGAACCGGAGCTGGTGCCGCTGCCGCTGCTGCGGGTGCCGGCCTAGAGGCCAGATGCCCTGCCCTGAGGCCCTGCTGAAGTGGGCGGAGCAGCCGTGGAGGCCGGCAAGGAGGGCGAGGAGCCCTAGAGAGAGCAACAAGGAAGAAGAAGGAGATGAAGCCATTGGGTAGGAAGCCAGGAGAGAAAGAGAGAGACTTGAGAATAAGCTGAAGAAGAAGGGTGGAGATAGCGGGGGCATTTATAGGGAAGACGAGCGGAGGTGGGTTTGAAGTTTTGCATGCGGGAGTGTCTTTTACTGGCTTGCATGGCTGAGCGAGGGGCTGCTTGGCCTACACATAGTGGTTCTGGGTGTGAAATGTGGCGATCTGGACATGCAAGTGAATGCTATTTTTGTACGGTGGAGGTTCGATTAGAATCTCCGAATAGAGAGAGACATGCATTCCTTGACGTGTCTAACTTGTGTCTTCTTGGCACTTCAGAGAGATCGTTACTCATGAATGAGGACTCCTTTCTTGACAGCATTCTTTTTTTTTCCTCTTTGGGTCCATGACTAAATTGAGGTCTGAGCGAAAGAATTTCCAGTGCATCAGTATTTTTTATTTTTACTCATTTGGTTTGCTGAAAATGATTGATTAACAGAGTATCATTTACCATCGAAGAAAATGTGCATGCTTACAACTAGGAAGATGAATTCCCCGATATGAAAAAAGGGAAAATATTTTTCTTGGAAGACAATTCCCGAACAGCATTTTTCCCCGAAATAGATACACTTTGAGAGTGAATACACAGATGGCGCGGGTTCCCTTCATTCGCGGTCTGAGTATAGAAAAGATCAAGGTGGTTAATATGTAATGATCCCCGGGCAACATGATTTGAGACCTCTAGGTTTTTGCTAATATGGCGACAGCTTTCATGTTGAGCCTCATTAGATGTTGTTGAGCTGGGAGCATGGGGGCTACGTTGATCGTTGTTGCAATCTTAATGGCACGACTTAGGTTCGCTACGACCCCTAGCAGCAGCAGCAGCAGCACCATCCATCCCCTTGCCTTGCTCATTCAACTAAATGTTTCACGGACCAAACTGCAAAATCCTCAAATCGTAGGGACTGTAATTTAATTTCTCCCATCATAGTTTTTCAACAACAGGATTTTACAACATTCGATTCCGAGTCGGTCTAGACACAGAACCTGCGACTTTCTCGATGGGGAGAACTGGGAATTGATCAAAAACGATTTGGCTCTCCATACTGATTCCCGAACCTTCTGGTCTACTTGGAAGTCGACCCAACGAAGCTCATCCATTGGAACCAATTCTATATCTCCTCAATTAATTATCTTTTTTACTGGAGCTGCCTAGACGGTTTGCATTTTCGCATGCGAGGGACTGGACAGGGCCAAGTAACTACTCGATTTCATTTTTGAAGCCGAGTCGCTTACCGACCAATTGCAAAATTGATGTACTAAGTGATATGACGAACTGTTTGCAAGTGTTGAAAGCATTCCCGTTTAGATGTCTCCCCGGTCTGTCCAGTCCGATATCAAGTCTTTAAAAAGGGGCAAAAAGGAAATAGAACCGGGCTGACCCGACAAGGTTCAGATGACCTGTAGACGAGCCGTTGGTTCTATTTGAGCAGCTTGAACCGCTTTACATGAAAGACACTACATCATTTTGAGTCATTATTATCTTTCCTTTACTTTAGATTTTTTTATTAGTAAAAACCTAGGTTATAATCAACTTTTAATATATTTATTCGTTAGATTTAGTATTTGAGCATAGGACGACAAGCATATCAAACGAGTAATGTGATTGATTGATCCCATTACCTCATCTATTCGACCAACGCATAGAATGCTTTTCTATTCTTCACGCATATGTCCGTCTTTTAACTACAAAAGCAAACGCAAAGAGTACTCTTATTTGATTTTACCTGATTCCTTTGAGAGTTGGTAAAGGACCCAGTATATATTTATCAGACTAGATATAGATATTAAATGAAAGATAGAAATGCAGAAAATTTTTATATTAAGTGTTCCAAAAGATTTTTTGTCTACCTTAAGCGAATTCCACATGCATCCAAGAACAAAGTTCTATCCTTAAGTATTTAGGGGATGACAATGGCTTGTACAAATATTAAACCTCAAGTAATTCGGGTTCCGTTTGTTTCATAAAAAATGCATGATTTGAAAAAAAAAATTGCTTGTATCGTTTTTGTAGCGATACAAGTGATCATTTTTAGGAAAATATTTTCTAAATCATTCATATTAGAATAATAGAATTTCTCCAAAATAAGAGAGCATGTGGTTAACCTAAATCAACATTTATTTGAGGAAACTCTTTACAATGATATCTGATACCATGAAAGACTACATCATGATCATCATATACTTATCTTAAGTATCATCAAATGATCCATGAGTAATCTAGCCTAGCTACTTGGGTTGGATCAGATCAATAATTTCACGTCACACATTGTTGTATTTTTTTATTTTTTTTTTGCAAACATTGCTCATCTATGATAATTTTCTTCATGTTTTTCCTGTCAAATAAACAAAAAAATGAGAGATGAAAGAGCATGTATCCAAATCATGACCAGCTATTTATTTCCATTTCTACATAGAATATATCGAGTATATCTTCTTAAGCCTATATCTAGGAGTACTCATATAATTTAAGTCTTTATATATATATTTATTCATTCTAATTCAGTTCATATCTTGCATTATGATCGCACCTAGCAATTCCAAATAAGTAAAAAAAAAAAAAGAATCGTTCAATGGC
This sequence comes from Rhodamnia argentea, assembly GCF_020921035.1. Lineage (NCBI taxonomy): Eukaryota > Viridiplantae > Streptophyta > Magnoliopsida > Myrtales > Myrtaceae > Rhodamnia > Rhodamnia argentea. Next base: position 20,126,944 of record NC_063150.1, on the reverse strand, counting down.
CATAGTAACAAGAATGCTTCACTTTATGATGAAAAATTTGTCAAAAGAGTCCGAAACCTTTTAATTTTGCCAGCTTAGTCTTAAGCCTTTTTTTTGTGTGTCAATTCAGTCCTAAACCTTATGTTATTTGTGTCGATTCAGTCATAAACTTTTTTTTTGTGTCAATTCAGTCCGAAATCTTTTGTCAACCGACGCCGACGTGGATGTTAGCCGGCATTGGACTGATATATATATATATATCCACACAATGTTTCTGTCTTTTAATTACTAAAACAACCGTGAGGAGTTTTCCTATTTGATTTTACCTAATCCATTTGAGAGTAAGTAAGGGGTCAATATATATTTATCACTTAATAACCTATTAAATGAAAATTGGAAATACTGAAAATTTAATACATTTGCGAGTGTTCCAAAGATTTTGTTGTAGATCTTAAGCGAATTCCACATGCGCCACCAAAAACTTCCAGTTACTCTCGAGAGAAAAGCTCCATCCTTAACATTAGTGGGATTGACAACCGCTTAACCGAAAAAAAAAAAAAAAGGGAAACGCCGCTTGTTCATATTAGAAACGTCTAGTAATTAATTAACCATGCCTCCAATTTAATTGAAATTATCCATAAAAAATGCTAGAAAATATTATTCCCTGACTACATTTTGCAAACCCTAAATTTATTATCTTATAATGAAAGTTCTCCAAAATAAGAGAGCATGTGGTTAACCGAAATCATCATTTATTTGAGAGAACTCTTTACAATGGTTTCAAATACCATGAAAGACCGCCAAAAATATAAATTTCAGTTCGCATCAGATGACCAAGAGAAAACTTTATTAAGAAGCATCAAAAGAGTGAAATTGTACCCAAAAAAGAAATCAAATGATGTCCATCTAATTAATTATATGGATCAGATGAACATCAAAATCTTCTCACATGTCGATAACCTCTTTTCGCAAGAAATTGTAACACGCACTAACCTCATTGTTAGTGAGATAGAATGGATCGGAATGATGCGCTCATAAGAAGTGTGAGGTTTGGAGTTCAACTCAATGCAATTATTTGAACTGGGGTTACCATAAGCTAATTTGCTCCAAATCGCTTTTTATAGATTGCAAATAACTTGCCCAATATTGACACCTAAATCAATGAGGAAGATATCCAGAATATCCTAAATATCTTAGTTATCTCTAATGCTGCCTTTTACGTTTTCAGTTTTATGGGTTGCCTTGCTATTGTTTATAATATCATTCGGAAATTTATTTGAGATAAAATTTCAGAAACACTGTTCTGCCTTTTCTTCTATTTTGTTTAAGATCTATCCTTTCCATCATTTTTTTTTTCCACATGGACAGCATGTACATGATTTATGGTATGCATTTAAAACGGAATAAAAAGGATGGATCTTAAACAAAATGGAAGAGACGGTTCGTGGGTATTATTCACTCATGGTGTAGCTACAGCTTAGGCTTAAGTACACCCCAAGTGCCATAAGTTGTGTACGGCGCTCACTTTAGTGCCAAAACTTTCAAATCGATCACTTTAGTGCTAAGTTTTTGTAACTTCGATCACTTCAGTGCAAAAACTTTCAAAACGATCACTTAAGTGCCAAATTTTTTTAAAAACGATCATTTAAGTGCCAATGTTTTTAAAAAACGATCACTTTAGTGTCAAATTCACCGAGCCACGTCATCTCAAATATTAATAAAAAATATCACGTGTCGAATTTTCGGCAAGCCACGTTAGCTCTGGCACTAAAGTGATCATTTTTAAAAGAAGTTGGCACTGAAGTGATCGAAGTTACAAAAACTTAGCATTAAAGTTATCGATTTGAAAGTTTTAGCACTAAAGTGAGCGCCGTACACAACTTATGACACTTGGGGTGTACTTAAGCCCTACAGCTTACATATAGACTCAACACCTTCAATAGTCATTACTAATTTGACTTGGCTGATGTATTAATTAATTATGACGATAGACCTTCCCTATTATCTACAAAAATACCCTTTACACCTTTTTTCCTTTTTTTTCGAGCGAGACTCGAGTCTGTTAGCCAACCAAACATATGTCCAATGCTCCTAAAATCACGAACATGGTGAAATATTATCGTTGTGCAACGAACATCATAAAACTAATCCCAACAACAATAGCCACTACATAATTATATAATTTATATACTTGGTCATATGACTCGTACTCTCTTGTTTGATGTTTTTTTTTTTTGGGTCGAAACTCTCTTGTTTGATGTTAGTCGTTCTTATTTGTGAGATTTTAGTAAGAAGGCTTTTGTGTTTCTGATTTGGTTTTGGTGTAAGGTTGAACTTTTTTTGGATGGATCCTAACTTTGTGCGATTTTAATGGACAGTTTTGGTTGTTTGTGCCCTATTGTCTTAGTTATAGAGATATGCTCTGTTCTAGAAACGATTGCTGCAAATGGAATTAGGATTGTTCTCTATTAGTATCTCTTAACATAGCTAATGGAATAAGCTGAACGTTAAATACTAGTTTAGTCTCTTTTTTTTTTTTTTTTTGCATTTTTCGCTTGTATTTCAGATAAGATTGTTCTTTCTCATTTAAAGATACCTAGGGCTGTTGTAATATGCAATCCCGTTTGTTCGCAACCTACCATTTTCATGTATTCATATTGTAACTGCTGCATATTTCGATTTACTTGTTGACCACGAATGTGGATTATCCACGGAAGAGTTTGATGCATCCGATTATATTTAGTAGACTTGAATGTACAAATATGAGAGACCTTTTTCGACCATGCAGGGAAAGTTGCATATGATCTTGCTATATGGATCACTAGAGCATGGATGTTTGGTCTTGAGCAGCCGGTGATTCTACACCTTCTTCACAATGCGACTGATTCTGATGTAGAGGCTGTGGAACATCTTATGATTACTGTTTAGTCAGTTGTACGCTTGGATGTGGATGGTTTAGGTCTCATTAGAGGTTTGTGTAGCTTCTTTCTTATTATTAAGCTGATGGTATTGTGTTGGACTTGATAGTTTCCATGTGGCACTTGAATCAGGTATGGTTGCAACAACCGGTGCTGAGGAAGCATGCAGAGGTGCTGCCGTCGCAGTCCTGATAGGAAAGGTTCCAGTTATAACCAGAACCCTAAGATGAGAATTGAGGAATTACACTGTTAACAATTTCAAGCTCCTACCTACAGCTTTAGGAAATTATGCAGCTGGCGATTGTAAGGCAAGTTTTTCTCTTTTGAAAGGAAAGATGTGAAATGGAGGCCTGCATACATGGTTGGCTAATTTTGAAATCTCTTAATACATGATAATTTGGTTGCCTAATTGCTAAAAAGATGCAACTCTACATGTTAATCTGCAAATAGTTGAAATGTCCTTTCTTTTTGAAATCTTTTAACTTCCTCTGCACGAAAATTTGATTGATCAATCATATTTTAGTCTTCATCTCTGGCATGGAAATTATGGCAGGATGACATTCTAAAATGTGTGTATTCTAAATCATAATTTTATGACGTGAGTAGGTTAATCTTATATGAAGTGCTTATAAGAGGTTATTTTGATCTTCTATTAAGTCCTTAGAAGAGGTTATTTTCATCAGGGGCTGCTTGATTTTCTATTAAGTGTGTGTAACTGTGCATATATACACATATACACACACTCACATGTATTCTCTTTCTTCTATAGTTTTTGGTCATTGAGTATCCTGGAGATACGCTTGCATTGACTTTGAAGCAATGTGCACCAGTTATTCCATCGAAAAAAGCATTACGTGTCTCACTAGAGTGTACCATAATTGTGCAATTGGTCTGCTTGCAGCGACGTTGGAGGCTTTGCCTGGGACTGTGAGAAATGCTATCATATGGGGAAATCACTCGTCACCTCAACAGCTTGATGTCAACCATGTTATGATTAACACATCGTCTGGTGAATATCCTGTACGTGAACTAATAAACGATGATGTCTGGTGAGAAAATTGTCTTTGTGTTGAAGATTTTGTTGGTATTATGTTTTGAGATTTCTGGATTTAAAAATCTTCGTTTGCTGAAGGTTGAATGGGGAATTTGTTACTGAATTCCAAAAAGGTGTTGTTATAAGTAATGGAACTGGCGGACCTATAGAGGCTATTGGTATTGCCAAAGCTGCCTGCGACCACATCCATGATTGGGTGCTTGGAACTCGAGAGATAGTGGTGGTCTTTGATCTTGTTTACTTCTTAGATCGGCTTGTTTTTCCTAAGCTCTTTTGACGTCACTTCTTAGGGGACTTAGGTTTCCATGGCGGTTTTTTCTGATGGTTCTTATAACATTCCTAATGGCCTCATCTATTCCTTTCCGGTAACTTGTCGCAATGGAGAATGGACCATCGTGCAAGGTATAGAGAATTCATTTTTCCCATCAAAAGCAATTACAATTTTCGTTATTTGCGCTTTTTGCCAGCAAATTCCGTCTCAGAAATGCTTATCTTGCATTTTTTTTTTTTTTTTGCATTGCAATATGGTATAGCACTCCAATATTTTTATTAATATGGTTTCTCGAAACTTAGTGGCCTACTTAGTCCCTTTCTGTGGTCTTGATGTAGGTTTCTCACTTGATGAGTTCTATAGGAAGAAGATGGATTTGACAATGGAAGAATTTATGAAACAACGCTTGCGTAATGTTGCCTCTGTTGAACGCCCTCGTCGGAAGCGTAAGCGTGGTGCTTCTAAGAAATGTAGTGTTTGAAGCCCTACACAGTCCCCTTTCCCCTTTTTTATATGTTCTATTTGTTTAATTTCGCTGATATTTAAACACTACTTTTCCCATTATATGTGCTTAGAATCTAATGTTGATATTAAATACTATTTTTCCTATTATATGTGCTTAGTATGTCCGGACAGTGAAAGGCACAAAGCAAAATAAATCCATAAACCAAGATATATTTATATCAGCTAGCACGAAATTGCATGCTCGCACGAAATTGCATGCTCGCACGAAATTGCGGTCATTTGTCACCAACATAAGATTAACAAGCATACATAAAACGGAATAAAGAGGATACCAGAAATGGTGTTCCTACCCATGATCTGAATAAGCAAAAAGAAGTGATGATAGTTACAGAGCTTATTGGTCTATCTACAGAGTACATGCTACAAAGCTCAAGAGGAAGCCAATTAACAAATAAAAGAAGAAATACTTGCAACTAAGACAGCTGATTCTGCACAGACTTAATGCAATTGATATTGGCACAGAAACACAGGAGTATGAGGAAATAACTAAAGTGTTAAGAAAAAAAAATCATCTCAAGGACAATCTACCGTGTAATTAATAAGGAACCACAAGAGTGTTTATACACCCGAAAAAAGCTAAACAGATTGATGCATACCGTCAGAGCATCGGAACCGGATTCCCTACCATAAAGGTAGGGGTGACATTAAGGGATCCGGGTCGTCCATTTCAAAATGGGCGGTCCGGATTTATCCACATCACCTTTTAAAGGAGGGGAAATTCTTTGACGGGAAATTTCAAAATTTTAAAAAAATTGATGTGGATCAATCCGGGCCGTCCATTTTTTATTTGGATTGCCCGGATCGATCATGCCACCCCTAACATTGCCAAACAATGTCCAAAGCATCGGCCATTCTCGATTCCAGCAGCTCATCTCGAGCAGCCAAATTACCTAATGACAGTCTTTTAACTTCACTTTTTAGGTTGTTCAGATCAGATTTATATTCCCTTAGCTTAGCGAGGAACATTGCTTTGACATTTGGCTGTCAAAAAATTAATTCAAGATAAATTTATTATAAGTGTATTAAATTTGATAATTTTTGTAATATTAATCGGTATTAATATCACTAAAAACAAACTCTGCCCATGACCATAATTAATGTAGAAAACCTCGACACTGCCATAAAATTTTAGCCTTCACATGCATGTATGAAGTCCGAACGACAGATGAGACGGTACGATCTTAGGCGTGCGCGTGCATTGCATGAAGTCGTGCCGCCCTCGGCTTGCTTGCTTGTTTCACTTTCCAATTGATCTTCTTGTTGGAACTCGGACCTCAAGGATAAAAAAAAAAAGAACTTGGACGCAAAAATGGTGGGAAGCAACACAACGGGACAATGTCGAAACAAATAATGCTCATCTGTACACTTAACAGGGGAAGAAAAGATGGCTGGCCTTGATATTATGGTGGAAGGTAACACAGCATTGTACAACGTTGTGATAAATAATGATCACCCGCAAGGTGAAAGTGAAGGAAGAACACGTCACAATCCTCGCTTTAAGTCTCTCTCTTCAGACTTGACTCATGTCTCCTCCTCTCCAAACCGTGCACGCGTGCTCGCAGATGCAGAACCCACATCGCGACTAGTACTAAAGATTTTTCAATATCTTTTGGTCAAAAGAGCAGGAAGTCATAAAAGCTTTCGTGAGAACTTGGAAACAGTACGATTAATAAGCAAAGAAGGAAAGGAAAAAATTGAAATGGGAGGGGATGGGGACATGGGAGGATGCTGCTCATTTTTGCTTTTGCTCAGTCCCCATGTGCTTTGCAACAGTAAGACCCGTACACACGACTCTCCCACCCTCTGCTTTTCTATTACAATGCTTACTACGTATTCCCATTAATCCTCTTACTCAGGTATAGGTCAGAAGAATTTCGAATTTCATATTACTGACATTTTTAAATAAAGGAACTTGTAATAAATTTTTTAGACGAAAAATGATTATGTTCCTTAGAACATAGTGATTTTTCAATTTACATTTAATTTTTCTAAGATAAATTATATTTTGAGGTGAAAGGAGTAAACGATCGTGATTTTTATAACATATCGACATCAAGCTTTGAGAATAATGTATTTGTCATCTAGGATAAAGTGAATTGAAATTTTCAAACAATTTCCACGTTGGTTACTCTTTTTCTTTTCTTTTTTGGGCTCGAGCATGTTGGATTACTGACAAGTGGTGTAAGGACAATATTTGACAATAACAAATCTCATCATTTAGGAAAACAAATGTTAATGAGACTACTTTTTAGGTAAATTATGGGGACCATATGTACTTTTGAACTTGTTAATACATTGCTATTTAATTGTCGAATAGACCATAGTGTTCCTAATTGTAAAGGACGAACTTATGGAAATAATAGTTTCTAGAGTTCAAATCGGAAACGAATACCATCAAAGTTCAAATTTTGAACTGTAATGGATGCCATCTCCTATTTATTCTACGAGCTCGGTTTTTTAATTTGATTTCCTCCTTTTTTATTGAATAATTTTCATCTTACATACAATACATAGAAAGAAAAATAGAGTTCCGACAAGGGTGTCAATATCTTCCCGCTAGATGCATGAACAATGCCCAATTGAAATTGAAAACATGAAAAATAAGGAAAGTTGCATTGCTTGAATCACGAAAATGCAACTATCACGAGTGAAATGATAGATAATAATTTCAATCGAATCTAATTTGATCTTCGAAAGAGATACGAATATGCTAAATTGGGTTCGTGAATTTTTTTTGTCTGTTTTACCTCTAATTCTTATCTCTCCGACTTTTGCTCTACATCTCTACAGCAGAAATTGAATCCCGCACCCGTGATACTAGCGTTCCACCCACAGTCCCTTACTAACAGAACCACATGCCATGAATTTAATAATCGGCATTTTAAAGAATCTCACTTTTTGCTTTTCAAAATTGCCCTTGTGTATATAGACCAAAAAGAAAAAAAATTACCGTGTATTGATTAATGTACAAATAACATATTATACGTGGGGCCCACCAACTTTATGGGAAAAATGCCAACGACGGTCTCACACCAATAGCGCCTCATGCTTCGAATACAAATAGAAAAGTAGGTTTCTTCTAAACTCATTCGGTTTCTTTCGATATATAATACCAATCTCAATGATTTGGGGTCAACCCAAACAAATTAATAAAAAAGTAGGTTTTTCATGTCAATGAATTCTTCTGCATTTTTTTTTTTCTAATATAAAGATAGGTTTCAATAATATTTCAATGTGAAACTAAAACGAGAAGCGAAATATACGAAAAATGACGACATATTTCATTATGCATGTATAGAAAAAGAGGTATATTCAGGCTTCGTCAAACTAACTCCAGTAGCCCTCTCTTGTGATAGTTGTATTCTCTAAACCTTTCTTTCAAGCTAAACTCTGATTTGGTCTAAGTATAGTGTCAATTGGAATCGAAACATTGATTTCCATATTTCATTGAATTATTCATGTACGAAATTACCACAAAACCCTTTTACACATTCAAAAGTGCGAAAAATTACTTTCGGCGTAAGATATTTGGTTGCGGTAACAATTCCATTAAAGAGAAACATAATGTAAATGTATATACTTAGTTTTCTCCGTCCCGTAAGGAGTAGCTTTACATCGTCTTTTGCAATACTCGTGTGCTTTTTCTAGGCTAGAAGGATTTTTTTTCCGACCTAACTTGACTCTTTCAGATACACCCGATTAATACGACAACATGCCTCTTTCGATGGTCAAGCTAGTAGGTCCAATTAGGGCTACCATATATTTTCTTCCACGCGAAATGGAAGAGATTCGCTTAAAGGTATTTAGAGGTGTTTTGCACAAAAGAGGGGGGCGGATGTATGTTTCCTCACAATGACGTGTGTTTAGATGGAACTTTCTGTGGCCCGCAATCCTTTCTAATTTCTCCCTACGTCCTTGAATCTCTTAGTACCCACTCACGACCCGGTTTCATCGCCATGTCGTCGTTGGTCGTGACACTTTGCCTCATCTCTCGAATGGGCAAAACTACCAAAGGCGAAATTTATAACCTGGAATATAATGTTGCAACTAAGAGTCTCGAGCTCATAATTCGTGCCGCATAGCAGTTGCATCTTTTGATAAGAGTTGAATCTGGTTAAGCGTCAATGTTTCACTAGCGAGGAAGGATGGATCATGCAATTTTCACGGGGCATAAATTAAAATTTGTGATGTATGAACGGGTACAAAACAAAAAAGTACTTGAGAAAATCTGTATCATGAGGTTACATTAATCACAATTACAGACATATAAAATGTGCATATAAAGAAGATGCCTATTTTTGATCTTCATGTTTTCAAGAGAAAAAAAACCGTGACGATTATGAGTTATCTAATAAAATAGCAAGAGAGTAGTACGTTTGTTTAAATCAATATAAAATGATGAAATTAATACTTTAAGACCACAAAATTTTGCGATGCCACGCCTCGGTAACCAATGCTCACTATTGTGACTCGACAGATTGAGTAATTTACAAGCCCATATATCATGGTGCTGGAGCACGAATAGGTACTGCTTCAAATAGACAATTTGAGGGATGAATGTGGATAAAGTGCTACTTTATTAATTTTTATTTTTATTGTTATTTTTGTAGGATGATTGGATCAAATTATGGAAGTATCCACGCTATGAGTTTTTTTTTATTATAAGAACTCTTTTTGCAAATTCTTCATTTTATAAAAAAATTCTAGAAATAATAATCTATTATGCATATATAAAAATATATTTAATATATAACGTATCTTCAATGTGTCGACAATTTTATTTTTTAGAAATGACGTGTCGTGTCTTGTCGTGTGTCGTGTGTTAGTGTCGATGCTACTTGGCATATTTCTTAACAAGGAGTTAGAAGGCGGAGAGAGCAAAAGCCGTTCTAAGACAAAGGTAATTAATGGAGTAGGTCTTGAAAGAATTATATGCGAGGAGAGCCAGTGGGCTCTACACGGCCGGCGTGAAGCCACGTGTCCGTTCTTGATTGTGGCATTAAATGATAAACATTATACCATTACTATGAATTGTAGCTGTGGAAAGTTAATACTGCTCGCTTAGTCCTGGACAAGAAGTTTTTGCGGATAGGAGCTAGGTAAACCCTTGCATTTTTATTAACACATCTTGTTTATGAAATGTGTCTTGTTTCACTTCTGTACGATCTCTCTCTACTTCCGCGAGCTTATAGCCCATACAAAAACATCAAACATAAATCCACTAAATTAACCTTAAAAAATGGTAAATCCATCTCATCAACTCTCTCTCTCTTTGGATGAAATTAATTTTTCAAAATGTACGCATAAATTATGTTACAAAAAAAAAATCCAATAATAGTGAGTCCAATCAAATATGTCGACTACAAGATTTTTAAGGAAATAAAACAAACCAACGGATTCATGCTCCATTAGTTGCTACAGAAGTTCATGAACAAGAAGGTCGGTAACATTTTTCACGAATTTAAAGTTGAAACACGCACTCAATAATTTGATGTGAGAGGTCCATTCATTTGGAAGGTGGCATATCCGTAGTAATTTCATTAAAAAGCTTCTTAGATCTGCTCTATGCTGATGACTTGCAGAGGCACTAGCCCGCAGATCCACCGTGGCATTACCCAATTAAAGTCAACAGCTGTGAGAGCTGCATTCCGTAGATGTGCCGCAGCCCCTTCATGCTTGTCAAAGTAGTCCATAGATTGCTAGCACATAGAGCACAAGGCGATACAAATCGAACTTTCTTTATTGATTAAGGGTGTCAAGGTGTTTACTAGGTGGTGGTATCTATCCAAGATAAGCAATTTATTGCAATTTGTGTAGACTTAAAAGTTCTAAGATGGCTTTATATGGAGTATTTTGACGCTGGCTAGAGGCAATATTCGTGCATTTGTTGTATCTTGTGTCTCTTGCGATTGTCCCCATCCTCTATTTGCTTTTCCAAGGAAAAGTGTGAATATTTGCAGCGTTTGTGAGGTAGGAATCGATGCGTTTAATGAGTACCTACAGGGCACGAATAAGAACCAAAGTCCGTGGAAAAATGAAATATTTCTTGCATAATTAGGGAAAAACTTAGATGGACTCTATGACAAAATCGTCCCATGCAATTGGACTAGCTCAATTTTTTTCCCTCAATAGTATAAATGGTGAGACAAATTTGTCGCTTTTCAGCTTAAAAATGTTGATATCAAGATACATGATTAGATTAGCCCTTATTCATGATGTTACTTGTTATTTACCGTGCATGCATAAAATACGAGATTTGATTAGGCTGCGTTGATTTGGTTCTTGTCTCTACTTTCCCACGAAAAACCTCCAAAAAAGCGTAAAGAAAAAAAATGGGGGAAAAATCACCACCGTACCTCGATTTGTTGCATAATAGAAAAAAAATTGAAGAAAATCTGCACTAGGAACAAAAGGACATGGAAGGTTTCATTTATCACCTTATACTAAGGGCGCACATGATAACACTTCGGTTTCAGAAATCAATTTCCGGCCAGAAGTTGATTTTTCTACTTCTACTCCAAAAGTACATTTTTTATTAGAAAAATTCGTTTACTAACAATTGAAAATTTCTACTTTTGAAACATTATTAATATCAAAACCTTCTATGAAAAATCTCTCATGCAGTCACCTCCGTAGTTGTCCATGATGTTGCTGGTATTTTTTTCTTTTGATTAATTAGACTTTATTGTATTTTTTGGGCGCATTTAGGAAGGTGAAATTTGTATGCGGGCGCTATTAGGAAAGCAATAGCTATTAGGATTGCTAGTGGAGAAATTCCGCCCAATGACCAGAATATCTCCTTGATGCTCTATGACATTGACAAATATGCCTTTAAGTTGGCAAAATTAAGGCTGATGTTAATGGGAGGGAACAATCTTAACTTGCACGGTTAGTATAGCTAATATATTTGATGTTAATATATAGGGATAGTAAAATAAAATTTGGACCTTGAATCAGAGGTAATTGGTACAACCACAATTGAAGAGGCATGTGAGGGAGTACACTATGTTGGTTTAATAGGCGAACTTGCCCTCGCATGGCGTGCTTCAAGATTGGGGACAATGGAACAAAATTTCGGGATTTACTAGCGATTAGCCGAAGTTCTGGCGGGACATGCTAATCCAAATTGCCGGGTAATTTTCTTGAAAAAATAATCTGGTGGTTACCCCTTCATGCATCTAATATTTCTCTTTATATGATGTGCTCATTATCGCCCACCCGGCCTAGGTCGTAGCTCTTGTGGTGCACTATTTCGCGCTATTTTTTTCCATTGGAAAACGTCTCTAGCCTAATGAGGGCTGATTCAAATTTAGCTACTAGGTTAATACCGAACGTATACATCTTTTAGGACCCGATCGTGTCCATAATTCGATTTCTTGGGGCATCAATTGTACTATTCAACATGTGAGTATTTCGCATGCGAGACTTGATCCGGGAAATGAAAGTCATTTTTCGGATCAAGCCGATTATGTACATAATTCGATCTTTTGAGGCCTTAATAATAGTAACCAGCATGTGAATATTTCGCATATTTTCATCAACCAATAAAATTATTTATTGGTTGATGGCTTGCTGCAAATTTTCATTGGAACGGATCAAGGCGATTGTGTCCATAATTCGATCTTTTGAAGTATTAATAATAGTGTTCAGCATGTGAATATTTCGCATATTTTTATCAACCAATGAAATTATTTATTGGTTGATGGCTTGCTGCAACTTTTCATTTTCCAGGTCAAGCCTCGCATGCAAAATATCACATGCTGAACAGTCTATTGATGCCTCAAAAGATTAAATTATGAATACGATCAGGTCCCAAAAAATGTATCCGCTCGACAATCAATCCAACAACTAAATCTGAATCAGCCCTTGCTAGGCTAGAGATGTTTCCCAATGAAAAAACGGCGTAAAATGGTGCACCACAAGGGCTAAAAGCAAAGTCGAGTGGCTGGCAATGAGCACCTCAAAAAAAGAGAAATATTAGATGCATTAAAGGGTAACCACCAAATTATTTTTCCAAAAAAATTACCCAGCAATTCGAATTAGCAAGTCTCGCCGTAACTTGTGCCAATCGCCCGTAAATCCCACAATTTTATTCCACCGTCCCCGGTCTTGATCCTTGTCGCGCGAGGGTAAATTCGCTTATTGCAACAACATAATATACTCACTCGCATGCCTCCGAAATTGTGGTTGTACCAACTACCTATGATTCAAGGCCCAAATTTTGGTTTACTATCCATATATATTATTATCAAATATATTAGCTATACAAACCGTGCAAATTAAGATTGCTCCCTCTCATTAACGCCAACCTTAATTTTGTCAATTTGAAGGCATATTTGTCAATATCATAAAGCATCAAGGGGATATTCTAGCCATTGGGCAGAATTTCTCCACTAGCGACCCTAATTGCTACTGTTCTCCCAATAGGTATGAAGTATAAAAAATCTTTAATTTATAGTTTCAATGATAATATTCAAACCTTTAATTTTTCCAGAATAACAACAAATTTCATCAAGCATGTATAGAAAAGAAGTATGAACGGAAAAGTATTAAAGAAAATGTTCATTATGATTAAAGCATCGGTTTGTCTTCTAAGGTCGTAGTCTCAACTAATGATATTAGTGTTCATGGCAATTTACGCCAGCTTCTGACCAAAGTCAACTGCATCGATCAGAAAATCATGTGGTGACTTGTTTGCACCAAAACCAGCCACATTAAAACAGTTCTTTTTAATGTGGCATCAAGCAACGCTTGCTGGTCGTTTGTTTTCCGACCAATATAAAATAAAGAAACCGATGATGCCCTAGTTAATTCGTAGATTTGTTTTCTAATCATTAGCTAGCTTACCATACTGCTTTTGGGATATAGCAGTGGTCCATTCATTTGGTAGGTGGCATATCCGTAGTAATTTCATTAAAAAGCTTCTTAGATCTGCTCTCTCTGATGACTTGCAGAGGCACTAGCCCGCAGATCCACCGTGGCATTGCCCAATTAAAGTCAGCAGTTGTGAGAGCTGCATTCTGTAGATGTGCCGCAGCCCCTTCATGCTTGTCAAAGTAGTCCATAGATTGCTAGCACATAGAGCACAAGGCGATACAAATCGAACTTTCTTTATTGATTAAGGGTGTCAAGGTGTTTACTAGATGGTGGTATCTATCCAAGATAAGCAATTTATTGCAATTTGTGTAGACTTAAAAGTTCTAAGATGGCTTTATTTGGAGTATTTTGATGCTGGCTAGAGGCAATATTCGTGCATCTGTTGTATCTTGTGTCTCTTGCGATTGTCCCCATCCTCTATTTGCTTTTCCCACGAAGAGGCGATCCAATCAGAGTAGACGTGCATCGAAGCTTAGGAGTAGTTCATCTATCTTTAGGTTTTTTTTTTTTTTTTGCACTTCAGAATAATCCTAATAGAAATTCATTTTTGTGTGATTAGTGTAAAATGACCTCACTTGGTAAACGAATGGACTGAATATTTTTTTCTAATTAGCGTATTTCTCTTATTGACACTCCATTTTATACCAAGTGACATGATGTGTCAAAGAGTTCGGACGAGCATTTTCCCCATTGAGGTTCTTCCGTCCTCAAAGCAAGAAAGAGAGAATCAATTAACCTTAATTGAGCACACGAAGACAAACTCAGATGCATGGGAACATAAAAAAACCATACCTCAAAGGTGTAAGCAAGCACGGACAAATGTAAGTTGTTGACAACGATCCAATAAATAGGAAAAATCATCTCAGTGTTATTAGCTACGAGAATCAACAAAAAAATTTCAATAAACATTGAAAAAACCAACAAATGTCAAAAGATAGTCCGCGCCAAAGACAGTAGTAAAATGTTCTAAAAAGTGGTCACAAAAAGCCAGTAAAATGTTCTAAAAAGTGGTCCATAATAGGCCATGGCATCAAAACGTTCCCAAATCTGAAATGTTTGTTTCTCAAACAATGACTACCTACATCTTTCGTGTATGAAATGCTCCTCAAACACTAACTACCAAGAAGGCTGACACTCCATCTAGCCAATGCACCAGAACACTGGTATGGTTGGAATTGGAAATGGCAAACATTAACAGATAACAGCAAATTTTAGAAAAGCACATAAAAGTCACTTACCACTTTCGTAGATAGTAACTGAGAGATCATTCTGGGCACAATAAATTGAAGGATTGAGAAGAACGCACACAGGGCTTTTATCGAGATCCACCAACTTTCAAATGAAATATGCTACCATTATCGGTCGATACTCGTAAGTCATTAGTGTAAATGCATATAGCCATCATCATTCCGTAATCTAAGGACCCAACAAATAATAAACATAGAGATTTGCATATGTCTGAAGAGAACATAACCATTATGCTTGATAATTTGGGATGAAGCTCATAAACAAGCTTTGTCTACAGACTTGGATAGGGGTTGCTCCACATTCGAAAACTTAGAAAAAGACATGTATCACATGAAAAATCCAGCGTTTGCGATAGCATAACCGAAATGCGCTTCACACCATTATTAGAGAATTTGAAGCCTACAAGGTCAGACTCGAACAGTCTGCGGATAAATTCTTTGACAATGACATTCCAAACTTCTTTTAACTAAAATGCCAGAACAAGGAATGAACACAGAGAAAATGCAAAGATCACGACCAGGCGAGAGGATTACACGATTGGAACTTTACAGCTTTGTGATTGCACGTGTCTCGGATTCTTCTACTTTGCTTCTCGGTTTGAATACCATCCAAGTAAATCGAAATTCGGGTAGATTAACTCATCCGTCAGCCGATTAAAAAGCAAACATAAAAAATCAGAACACTAAAAAGCTAAGCTCCAAACCCTAACCCCCTCAATCCGCACAATCGAAGCAAACAATCACAATCATAATCAGCTCGCAATCATAAAGAACAAAAGGAAAAAAGGCCAAAAGCGTAAGATAGATTGATAGAGGGAGAGGATGAGAGAAGGGCACTGACCAACGCTTTACTGCTTCTCGAGAATGGCGCGGTCAATCGAGGGAGTGATGAGGTCGTACAGATACCCAAAGCTTTTGCGTATCTCCACGGTGCGATCCTTTGTACTCCGATCTCACACCCGGACGTATCGAAGCAACTGCTGGCGCCGCGCGCGGAGGACAGCAGGTGGAGCCGCGACTTGGAGTGTTCTTAGATATCCAAAATCACCCGGGGATGTAGCTTGAACGTGAGGCCGCTGCTGGATGACACCCATTGAAGCTCGGTTTTCAAATCGCTTTTCTAAACGAAAACAGTATCTCCGTTGCTCTCTCCGGTTGGTCGGGGACTCCACGTCACAGTGAGCGCGGAAAAACGGGGTTCGGAGCAGAGACCGAGCCGGGAGCCGGAGCAGAGACCGAGCTGGGCGCCGAAGCAGAGCACTGGACGGGGGCCGGAGCAAAGCGAACCAGAAGCCCTTGAGCGACGGAGCAGTCCGCCGGAACGAGTGCCGTAACAAGGCGATGGAGCAGAGATCCCTCGAGCTACGGAGCAGGCCGCAAGAACGAGGACCGGCACTATGGAGCGATGCCGGAGCGACCGACGGAGTAGAGAGGGGACAAGGGACCCAAAAATTTTGAATTCACTCGGTAGAGGGAGGAAAAGCTTCGGTCTTATTTTGAATTTGGGACTGTGGACGTAATTGAAGTGAGCTACGTGAAGAGATGCAGGATGGTTACCACGGTGGACCACCGGTCATCCAATGGAGAAACCCCCGAACACTAACAACCTGTTATCTTTTAATTATTTTTACATTTCCTTGAACTGCGCTCTGAAAGCGAAGGGGTATGAGAGCGAGAGAGAGAGAGCCAGGACACTCCAAACTCTCAAATGCAAACTCTGTTCTCGACCAGAATTGACGCAGAAATGGAATGGAAGAACACGTCACAATCCTCGCTTTAAGTCTCTCTCTTCAGACTCATGTCTCCTCCTCTCCAAACCGTGCACGCGTGCTCGCAGATGCAGAACACACATCGCGACTAGTATTAAAGATTTTTCAATATCTTTTGGTCAAAAGAGCAGGAAGTCATAAAAGCTTTCGTGAGAACTTGGAAACAGTACGATTAATAAGCAAAGAAGGAAAGAAAAAAATAAGCAAAAAAAAAAAAATTGAAATGCGAGGGGATGGGGACATGGGAGGATGCTGCTCATTTTTGCTTTTACTCAGGCCCCATGTGCTTTGCAACAGTTAGATCCGTACACACGACTCTCCCACCCTCTGCTTTTCTATTACAATGCTTACTACGTATTCCCATTAATCCTCTTACTCAGGTATAGGTCAGAAGAATTTCGAATTTCACATTACTAACATTTTTAAATAAAGGAACTTGTAATAAATATTTTAGACGAAAAATGATTATGTTCCTTAGAACATAGTGATTTTTCGATTTCCATTTAATTTGTCTAAGATAAAATATATTTTGAGGTGAAAGGAGTAAACAATCGTGATTTTTATAACATATCGACATCAAGCTTTGAGAATAATGTATTTGTCATCTAGGATAAAGTGAATTGAAATTTTTCAAACAATTTCCATGTTGGTTACTCTTTTTTTTTTTTGGCTCGAGCATGTTGGATTACTGACAAGTGGTGTAAGGACAATATTTGACAATAACAAATCTCATCATTTAGGAAAACAAATGTTAATGAGACTACTTTTTAGGTAAATTATGGGGACCATCTGTACTTTTGAACTTGTTAATACATTGCTATTTAATTGTCGAATAGAACATAGTGTTCCTAATTGTAAAGGACGAACTTATGGAAATAATAGTTTCTAGAGTTCAAATCAGAAACGAATACCATCAAAGTTCAAATTTTGAACTGTAATGGATGCCATCTCCTATTTATTCTAAGAGCTCGGTTTTTTAATTTGATTCCCTCCTTTTTTATTGAATAATTTTCATCTTACATACAATACATAGAAAGAAAATATAAAGTCCCGACAAGGTGTCAATGCCTTCCCGCTAGATGCATGAACAATGCCTAATTGAAATTGAAAAACATGAGAAATAAGGAAAGTTGCATTGCTCGAATCACGGAAATGCAACTATCATGAGTGAAATGATAGATAATAATTTCAATTGAATCTAATTTGATCTTTGAAAGAAATACGAATATGCTAAATTGGGTTCGTGAATTTTTTTTATCTGTTCTACCTCTAATTCTTATCTCTCCGACTTTTGCTCTACATCTCTACAAAGGAAATTGAATCCCGCACCTGTGATACTAGCGTTCCACCCACAATCCCTTACTAGCAGAACCACATGCCATGAATTTAATAATCGGCATTTTAAAGAATCTCACTTTTTGCTTTTCAAAATTGCCCTTGTGTATATAGACCAAAAAGAAAAAAAATTGCCGTGTATTGATTAATGTACAAATAACATATTATACGTGGGGCCCACCAACTTTACGGGAAAAATGCCAACGACGGTCTCACACCAATAGCGCCTCATGCTTCGAATACAAATAGAAAAGTAGGTTTCTTCTAAACTCATTCGGTTTCTTTCGATATATAATACCAATCTCAATGATTTCGGGGTCAACCCAAACAAATTAATAAAAAAGTAGGTTTTTCATGTCAATGAATTCTTCTGCATTTTTTTTTTCTAATATAAAGATAGGTTTCAATAATATTTCAATGTGAAACTAAAATCAGAAGCGAAATATACAAAAAATAACAACATATTTCATTATGCATGTATAGAAAAAGAGGTATATTCAGGCTTCGTCAAACTAACTCCAGTAGCCCTCTCTTGTGATGGTTGTATTCTCTAAACCTTTCTTTCAAGCTAAACTCCAATTTGGTCTAAGTATAGTGTCAATTGGAATCGAAACATTGATTTCCATATTTCATTGAATTATTCATGTACGAAATTACCACAAAACCCTTTTACACGTTCAAAAGTGCGAAAAATTACTTTTGGCGTAAGATATTTGGTTGCGGTAACAATTCCATGAAAGAGAAACATAATGTAAATGTATATACTTAGTTTTCTCTGTCCCATAACGAGTAGCTTTACATCGTCTTTTGCAATACTCGTGTGCTTTTTCTAGGCTAGAAGGATTTTTTTCTGACCTAACTTGACTCTTTCAGATACACTTGATTAATACGACAACATGCCTCTTTCTATGGTCAAGCTAGTAGGTCCAATCGGGGCTACCATATATTTTCTTCCACGCGAAATGGAAGAGATTCGCTTAAAGGTATTTAGAGGTGTTTTGCACAAAAGAGGGAGGCGGATGTATGTTTCCTCACAATGACGTGTGTTTAGATGGAACTTTCTGTGGCCCGCAATCCTTTCTAATTTCTCCCTACGTCCTTGAATCTTAGTACCCACTCACGAACCGGTTTCATCGTCGTGTCGTCGCTGGTCGTGACACTTTGCCTCATCTCTCGAATGGGAGAATGGGCAAAACTACCAAAGGCGAAATTATGACCTGAAATATAATGTTGCAACTAAGAGTCTCGAGCTCATAATTCGTGCCGCGTAGCGATTGCATCTTTTGATAAGAGTTGAATCTGGTTAAGCGTCAACGTTTCACCGGCGATGAAGGATGGATTATGCAATTTTCACCGGGCATAAATTAAAATTTGCGTTGTATGAACGAGTACAAAACATAAAAGTACTTGAGAAAATCTGTATCATGAGGTTACATTAATCGCAATTACGGACATATAAAATGTGCATTTAAAGAAGATGCCTATTTTGATCTTCATGTTTTCAAGAGAAATAAAACCGTGACGATTATGAGTTATCTAATAAAATGCCAAGAGATTAGTACGTTTGTTTAAATCAATATAAAATGATGTAATTAATACTTTAAGACCACGAAACTTTGCGAGGAAACGTCACTAGATGCCATGCTCCGGAAACCATGCTCACTATTGTGACTTGACAGATCGAGTAATTTACAAGCCCATATATCAAGAGTAGGTACTGCTTCAAATAGACAATTAGAGGGATCAATGTGGATACCAGTGCTAATTTATTGTAATTATTAAATTTTTTTTTGTAGGATGATTGGATCAAATTATGGAAGTATCCATGCTATGAGCTTTTTTTATTATAAGAACTCTTTTTGCAAATTCTTCATTTTATAAAAAAATTATAGAAATAATAATCTATTATGCATATATAAAGATATATTTAATATATAACATGTTTTCAATGTGTCGAAAATTTTTATTTTTTAGAAATGACGTTTCATGTCTTATCTCGTGTCAGTGCCGATGTTACTTATTAGCATATTTCTTAACAAGGAGCTAGAAGGCAGAGAGCGCAAATGCCATTCTAAGACAAAGGTAATTAATGGAGTAGGTCTTGAGAGAATTATATGCGAGGAGAGCCAGTGGGCTCCACACGGCTGGCGTGAAGCCACGTGTCCGTTCCTGATTGTGGCATTAAATGATAAACAGTATACCATTACTATGAATTGTTGCTGTGGAAAGTTAATACTATTCGCTTAGTCCTGGACAAGAAGTTTTTGTGGATAGGAGCTAGGTAAACCCTTGCATTTTTATTAATACATCTTGTTTATGAAATGTGCCTTGTTTCACTTCTGTACGACCTCTCTCTACTTCCGCGAGCTTATAGCCCACACAAAAACATCAAACATAAATCCACTAAATTAACCTTAAACAACGGTAAATCCAGCCCATCAACTCTCTCTCTCTCTTTGGATGAAATTATTTTTTCAAAATGTACGCATAAATTATGTTACAAAAAAAAATCCAATAATAGTGAGTCCAATCAAATATGTCGACTACAAGATTTTTAAGGAAATAAAACAAACCAACGGATTCATGCTCCATTAGTTGCTACAAAAGTTCATGAACAAGAAGGTCGGTAACATTTTTCACGAATTTAAAGTTGAAACACGCACTCAATAATTTGATGTGCATATATCATCTTTGCATTTTTTATTTTAAAGAAAGTTGAGAATGACTACCGTGCATACGCAGGGCCAAAGAAAGATTTGAGGCCACATCAAATCATACCTTGTGATCACCGGGAGAGGTGAAAGTGAAGGGTTAGGAGAGAGTAGAGAGGCGAGGGAGAGCCGCTCTAATTAGAATCATTGCTAACTCTTCCCTTGACTATAATTAACTCAGCAAACCCTTAATCTCTCTCTCCGCGTATAAAATTGCAAGGAGTTAATATGAAAACCCTCCACCTTTCTCACAGTTAATGAACAAGAGCAAGAGCAGTACAAAAAGAAAAAACTAAATGCGCGAATGACAACCTATCTTTCCCAGTTACATTTGTGGCCAGAAATAAGTTTTTTTATTTTTATTCTTTGTACGAGTTTCTAAGCAAAGACACGCGTTTGAAAACGATAAAAAATTTATGATTTTGAAACAAAAATTCTTTTGATAACAACATAAAATTTTTATGGTGAGGCGATCAGCGGACGGAGACTAGAGACTCGCGAACGGCCAATAGGGCAGGGGAGTGGCGAACATTGACCGACTATCAGAGATCCACGGATGGCGAACGACGGGGGAATGGTCGTCAACGACCCAAGACCTGCGATCGGTGGACGACAATCGGCGAGCGGCGACTAGCAAATGGTGGGTGAACGGTCATCGGGAACCAAGACACTTGATCAACGATCGACGAACAGCGAATGAGGATCGATGACCCTAGGGCAGCGTTCGAGGTCCGGAGATTGGCAAATTTGTCGCTTTTCGGCTTAAAAATGTTGATATCAAAATACATGATTAGATTGGCCCTTATTCATGGTGTTGCTTATTATTTACAGTGCATGCATAAAATACGAGACTTGACTAGGCTGCATTCATTTGGCTCATGTCTCTACTTTCCCACGAAAAACCTCTAAAAAATCATAAAGAAAAAAAATGTGGGGGAAAAATCGCCACCGTACCTCGATTTGTTGAATAAAAGAAAAAAAAATGAAGAAAATCTACACTAGGGACAAAAGGACATGGAAGGTTTCACCTTATACTAATAACCAGCGGCACATGGGTCTAAGTCTTCCGGGGCGGTCACCTCCGTAGTTGTCCTTGATGCTGGTATTTTTTTCTTCTGATTAATTAGACTTTATTATACGTTTTTTTGGGCGCATTTAGAAAAGTGTAATTTGTATGCAAGTCCTATTGGGAGAGCAGTAGCAATTAGGGCTGCTGGTGAAGAAATTCTACCCAACATCCATAATATCTCCTTGATACTTTATGACATTGACAAACATGTCTCCAAGTTGGCAAAATTAAGGCTAGCGTTAATGGAAGGGAGCAATTTTAACTTGCACGGTTGGCATAACTAATGTATTTGATGTTAATATATATGGATAGTAAAATAAAATTTGAGAATTGAATCAGAGGTAGTTGGTACAACCACAATTGAGGATGCATGTGAGGGAGTACACTATGTTATTGTAATAGTCGATCGAATTTGCCCTCGCACAACAGAATTCAAGACTAGGGACGATGGAACAAAATCTCGGGATTTATTGGCGATTGGCCCAAGCTACGGCGAGACATGTTAATCCAAATTGCCGGGTAATTTTCTTAGAAAAATAATCTGGTGGTTGCCCCTTCATGCATTTAATATTTCTCTTTTTTTGAGGTGCTCATTGCCGGCCACCCGGCCTCGCTCTCAGCCCTTGTGGTGCACCATTTCGCATCGTTTTTTTACATTGGGAAACGCCTCTAGCAACAATGGCTGATGCAGATTTAGCTGCCGGGTTGATTGCCGAACGGATATATCTTTTAGGACCCGACAGTATCCATAATTTGATCCCTTGGGATATTAATAGTATTGTTCAGCATGTGGATATTCCGCATGCGAGGCTAGACCCGGGAAATGAAAATTTGTAGCAAACCATCAACAATGATCAATGGTAAGGAAAAAAATTTATTTATTGGTGGATTAACACTAATGGTATTGTAGTAAAATCTTTGCTACTCGTAGGGTGAAGGTGGATATGACGAGACTCATCGGGCAACATGCGTTGGATATCGGGGCCAGAGGCCAGAATCCGGAGAAGTCACCTTTTTTTTAGATAGCTTCACGTCTTCTATTTGTCGTCATCTTTTCATTTGGTGTGAGGGAACCCCCAAGATACAATGGCTTTTGCCTTCTGTTTTTGGCCCAAAAACTTATTTTTATTATGAATTTTTTTAATGCACTTTCTTGGGTCGTTGGCATTCCGTGGGCCTATTTTTAAATGGCGCATACGATGTGTCGGAGGGCATACTTGCGGCCTTCCCAGCCACATGCGAAGGTAGGGGATAATGGTCGATCCACCAAAGTACATAAAACCTTACTCTTTCCCCGAACCGATGTATAGGATGTATAGAAAAGAAGTATGAACGGAAAAGTATTGAAGAAAATGTTCATTATGATTAAAGCATCGGTTTGTCTTCTAAGGTCATAGTCTCAACTAATGATATTAGTGTTGAGGGCAGATTACGCCAATTTCTGACCAAAGTCAACTGCATCGCTTAGAGAATCATGTGGTGACTTGTTTGCACCAAAACTAGCCGCATCAAAACAGTTCTTTTTAATGTGGCATCAAACAACGCTTGCTGGTCGTTTGCTTTCCGAGCAATATAAAATAAAGAAACCGATGATGCCCTGGTTAGTTCGTGGATTTGTTTTCCGATCATTAACTAGCTTACCATACTGCTTTTGGGATATAGCGGTGGTCCATTCATTTGGTAGGTGGCATATCCGTAGTAATTTCATTAAAAAGCTTCTTAGATCTGCTCTATGCTGATGACTTGCAGAGGCACCAGCCCACCGATCCATTGTGGCATTGCCCAATTAAAGTCGGCAGTTGTGAGAGCCGCACTCTGTATATGTGCCGCATCCCCTTCATGCTTATCAAAGTGGTCCATAGATTGCTAGCACCTAGAGCACAAGGCGATACAAATCGAACTTTTTTTATTGATTAAGTGTGTCAAGGTGTTTACTAGGTGGTGGTATCTATCCAAGACAAGCAATTTATCGCAATTTGTGGAGACTTAAAGTTCTAAGATGGCTTTATTTGGAGTATTTTGATGCTGGCTGGCGGCAATATTCGTTAGGGGTGAGCAAAAAGATCGTCCTGGATCGGAACTTATGGTCCGGTTCTCGATTTTGGGGGATCCGGTCCGGTTCCCAGTTCCTAAAATTGGAACCGTAACCGGGCGGTCCCGGTTCCCGATTCCAAAGCCTAGGACCGGACCGGTCCTTTTTAAATTTTTATTTTTTAAAACAAACCTAACATTTACTTATTGTTTAGGTTTAGGTCATTTAGGATTTCTTTGCTACACTTCAACGTAGCGCCGCGGATTTTTACGAGTTCGATCCGGAGCCGCCAATTGAAGAGGCCTTGACTTCGCCGAGCTCGTGGTATACCGACCATTGTTTCCTCGACCTCGACCTCGATCACATCTTCTATCAAAGTATGCATCCAATTTTCGAAACCGCGAATCGAAAACCCTTAGAACCGCCCGGGAACCGAACCGATGGTCCGGTTCGATTCCCGGTTCCGAGGGTGGCCGATCCGGTCCGCAGTTCCGAAAAGTGGGAACCGGGAGCACCGGTCCGGTTCTCGATTTTTTATGGGAATCGGACCGGACCGGGAACCGCTCACCTATAATATTCGTGCATCTGTTATATTTTGCGTCTCTTGCGATTGTCCCCATCCTCTATTTGCTTTTCCGGTGAAAGTGTGAATATTTGCAGCGTTTGTGAGGCGGGAATCGGCGCGTTTAATGAGTACTAATGGGACTCGAGTAAGAACCAAAGTCCATGGAAAGATCAAATATTTCTTGCACAATTAGAGAATAACTTAGATGGACTCTATGACAAAATCGTCCCATGCGGTTGGACTAGCTCTTTTTTTTTTCCACAAGAGTATAAATGGTGAGACAAATTTGTCACTATTCGACTTAAAAATGTTGATATCAAAATGCATGATTAGATTGGCCCTTATTCATGGTGTTGCTTGTTATTTACCGTGCACCCATATAATACGAGACTTGACTAGGCTGCGTTGATTTGACTCATGTCTCTACTTTCCCACGAAAAACTTCTAAAAAATCATAAGGAAAAAAAATGTGGGGGAAAAATCGCTACCGTACCTCGATTTGTTGCATAAAAGAAAAAAAATTGAAGAAAGCTGCACTAGTGACAAAAGGACATGAAAGCTTTCATTTATCACTTTATACTAAGGGCGCACATGGTAACACTTCGGTTGAAAATTCCTACTTTTAAAACATTATTAACATCAAAATATTTTATGAAAAATTATTACCAATGGCCAAAATATTTCTACTTCATTTTTAAACTTTTAAATTTCTTTTAAAAATATTATTTTTAAAAAAAATAAAAAAAATTATTATTTATTTTTTACTCTGACGGCCGGAGATGGCGACTCAGCGACGGCAATCGACGCAGTGGTCAATGATTGGCAATAGGCAACGGCGATTGACGGCGATCGCGATCGCCCAAGATTGGCCATGGTCAACGGTTGGTGGTGGCCGGCTGAGGTCGGCGATAACGGGCGGCGATGGGCGACGACCGGCGAAGGTGGGCGGTGGTTGGCTACCGGGGGAGGCGGCAAGTGGTGGCAATGGGCGATCGACAGAGATTTGCGATGAGCGGCGGCGGGCGATCATCGGGGATGGACCGTGGTTGCGGGCGGCGGCCGATGGAGATCGGAGAGGGATGGAGGTCGGCGGGCGGCGACGAAGGTCGGCGGTGACGGGTGTGGTCGAAAAGAAAGTGAAGGCGTAATGAAAAAGAGTGAGCGGATAAGTACTTATTAATTTTTTTTGTCCAAGAAATGATTCTAGAGCTAAAAAATGATATTTTTTAACTTCTCAAATTTGGCAAAAAATAGCTTTAGAAGTGATTTTCACTTCAGAAGTAAAAATTCCTACCATAAGTAAATTTGTTTACCAAACAAATTTTTGCTTCAAAAGCACTTCTGCAAGTGTTATGATGCACACCCTAATAGCCAGGGGCACATGGGTCTAAGTCTAATAAATGTCATCTCTCGGGCAATCACCTCCATAGTTGTCCTTGATGCTAGAATTTTTTTCTTTTAATTAATTAGACTTTATTGTATTTTTTGGGCTCGTTTAGGAAAGTGAAATTTGTATGCTGCTGCTATTAGGAGAGCAAGAGCAATTAGGGCTATTGGTGGAGAAATTCCGCTCAATGGCCAGAATATCTCCTTAATGCTCTATGACATTGACCAATATACCTCCAAGTTGGCAAAATTAAGGCTGGCATCAATGGGAGGGAGCACGCTCCGGCGAAACATGCTAATCCAAATTGCGGGTAATTTTCTTGAAAAAATAATCTAGTAATTACCCCTTCATACATCTAATATTTCTCTATTTTGTAAGTGCTCATTGTCGACCACCTGGTTTCGCTCTCGGCCCTTATGGTGCACTATTTCGAGCCATTTTTTTCATTGGGAAACATCTCTAGCCTAACAAGGGCCGACTCGGTTTAGCTACTTGGAATAATTGCCAAACGGATACATCTTTTGGAGACCTAATTGTATCCATAATTCAATCTCTTAATGCATCAATATTATTGTTCAAAATGTGGATATTTCGCATGCGAGGCTTGACCATGGGGTTCCTTTACACCAAATGAAAAGATGATGACAAATAGAAGATGTGAAGCTATCTAAAAATGATCGTTGTTGATGGCTTACAACAAATTTTCATTTCCCGAATCAAGCTTCGCATACGAAATATCCACATGCTGAACAGTACTATTGATGTCCCAAGAGATCAAATTATGGACATGATCGAGTCTTAAAAGACGTATATGTTCGTCAATCAACCCAGTAGCTAAATCCGAATTAGCCCTTGTTAGGCTAGAAATGTTTCCCAATGAAATAAACGATGTGAAATGGTGCAACATAAGGGATGAGAGTGAGGCCGAGTGATTGACAATGAGCACCTACAAAAAAGAAAAATATTAAATGCATGAAGGAATAACCACCAGATTATTTTCCTAAGAAAATTGCCCGACAATTTGGATTAGCATATCATGCTAGAACTTGGACTAATCGACGGTAAATCCCAAAATTTTGTTCCACCGCCCCCAGTCTTAACTCTTGTCATGCGAGGGTAAGTTCATCTATTGCAACATAATATACTTACTCGCATGCCTCCTCAATTATAGTTATACTAACTACCTCTAATTCAAAATCCAAGTTTTATTTTACTATTCATATATAAACATCAAATATATTAGTTATACCAACCGTGCAAGTTAAAATTACTCTCCCATTAACGACAACCTTAATTTTGCCAACTTAGAGATATAATTTTCAATGTGATAGAGCTTCAAGGAGATATTTTGCCCATGGACATAATTTCTCCACCAACAGACCAAATTGCTACTATTCTCCATATAGGTATGAAGTATAAAAAATCTTTATTTTATAGTTTCAATGATTTTTTCTAGTTTAATTTAGAAAAATTAGACTTTAAAAGAAAATAGAAATTGAATAGATTTTAGCTCATGGGGTGATGTCATGAGGCTTATAACATGGCCATATATATTATTTGCCCGACTTGTAGGAGATTTTCAGCTTTCATATGTCTTTTCATTACTTGATTGTTTACTTATCGTGTGCTTTTCAATAGATTGTCAAGATCATGTGGGTTTTGAAAAATATAGGCTTAAGATCATTGGCTTGCCTTTATTGATACTCTTTTTGACCAATTCGATGCAGACTTTTCATAAGATATTGAAAAATCTTGTATCGTTTTTTCCACCAAAGTTGGTATAAATAATTCTTTTTTTCCCTTAATTTTTTTTCCATTTCAAAGTTCCTCCCCTTAATAGACCCGTCTATCGCTTCTTTTTCTCTCCCCCTTAAGAAAAGAGGACCGTAGCTCCTCCCCTTTGAGTTCAAAACTTCGGGCCCCTCGTTTCCACTCATGCTCGATCGCTCGGTTCCGGCCCTTGTTACCGCGAATCGTTCCGCTCTTCCCTCCCGCCCTCTCTAGGTCGCTCGGAGGGCAAGTTTGGTTTAACGAATGTGTAAAACCTGACAGAAAATATTGCATGCCTTTAATATTGGCATGAGTAATTTCATCTAAAAGCTAGGTTTAAAAATTACCCCGGTTGCGTTTATGAAGGAAAAAAAAGAATGAATTAACAAACAGTAAAAAAAATCTCATTTTAAGAGATTTAATTTATTTTAAATGAAAATATATACTCCAATTGAGAATATCTAAATCATAATGAACATTTTCTTCGATACTTTTCCTTTCATACTTTTTTTCTATACATGCTTGATGAAATTTGTTGTTATTCAGTAAAAATTAAGAGTTTGAATATTCTCATTGAAACTATAAAATAAACATTTTTTATACTTCATACCTATTTGGAGAATAGTAGCAATTAGGTTGCTGGTGGAGAAATTCTGTCCAATGAGCGTAATATCTCTTTGAAGTTCTATCACATTGACAATTATATCTCCAAGTTGGTAAAATTAAGGCCGACGTTAATGGGAGGGAGTAATTTTAACTTGCACGATTAGTATAGCTAATGTATTTAATGTTAATATATATAGATAGTAAAATAAAACTTGAACTTTGAATCAAAGGTAGTTAGTATAACCACAATTAAGGAGGCATGCGAGTAAGTACACTATGTTGTTGCAATAGATGAATTTGCCATCGAATGATAGGAATTAAGACAGGGGACGGTGGAACAAAATTTCGAGATTTACCAGCGGTAGGCCCAAGTTTTGGCAAGATATGCTAATCGAAATTGCCGGGCAATTTTCTTGGGAAAATAATCTGGTGGTTATTCCTTCATGCATGTAATATTTTCTCTACTTTGTAGATGCTCATTGTCGACCACCCGG
Source organism: Rhodamnia argentea (assembly GCF_020921035.1). Classification (NCBI taxonomy): domain Eukaryota; kingdom Viridiplantae; phylum Streptophyta; class Magnoliopsida; order Myrtales; family Myrtaceae; genus Rhodamnia; species Rhodamnia argentea. Next base: position 20,098,335 of record NC_063150.1, on the reverse strand, counting down.
CCTCGCTCTCGGCCCTTGTGGTGCACCATTTATTCCATTGGGAAACATCTCAACGTAACAAGGGCTGATTCAGATTTAGCTGCTGGATTGATTGCCAAATATAAACATCTTTTGGGACCTGACCGTGTCCATAATTCGATCTCTTGGGGCATCAATAGTATTGTTCGGCATGTGAATATTTCGCATACGAGTTGATCCGAAAATGAAAATTTGCGATAAGTCATCAACAATGATTAATGGTAAGAAAAACAATTAGTCATTGGTAAATTAACATTAATGGTATTATAGTAAAATTTTTGCTACTAGTAGAGTGATGGTGGACATGGCGAGACTCATCATGCGACATTGGCTAGATATTAAGGGACGAGAGTGAAATCCATAGAAGTCACCTTTTTTAGATAGCTTCACGTCTTCTATTTGTCGTCATCTTTTCATTTGGTGTGAGGAAACTCCCAAGATACAACGACTTTTGTTTTCTATTTTTTACCCGAAAGTTTATTTTTATTACGAGTTTTTTAATGTACTTTCTTAGGGTCGTTGGCATTCTACGGGCTTGTTTTTAAATGGCGCATACGATGTGCCGAAGGGCGTATTTGCGGCCTTCTCAACTACGTGCGAAGGTGGGGGACAATGATTGATCCACGATTTTACTGTTCCCTTGCGTTGACAACAATTGGGAACAAAAACGCTCAAACAACAATTTTACTGTTTCCTTGATTGTGTATGGCCAGAACGTTTTTGTTCCCGATCGTTGTCAACGCAAGGGAACAATAAAATTGTGGATCAATCATTGTCCTCCACCTTCGCACGTAGTTGGGAAGGCTGCAAATACGCCCTCCGGCACATCGTATGCGCCATTTAAAAACAAGCCTACGTAATGCCAACGATCTTAAGAAAGTGCATTAAAAAAACTCAGAATAAAAACAAACTTTCGAATCAAAGACAGAAGGCAAAAGTCATTGTACCTCGAGGGTTTCCTCACATCAAATGAAAAGATGACGACAAATAGAAGACGTGAAGCTATCCAAAAAATGTAACTTCTATGGATTTCAACCTCTCGCCCTAATATTTAGCCCATGTCGCCCGATGAGTCTCGTCATGTCCACCATCACTCTACCAAGAGCAAAAATTTTACTCAAATACCATTAATGTTAATCTACCAATGACTAATTTTTTTTCTTACCATTAATCATTGTTGATGACTTGCTGCAAATTTTCATTTCCAGATCAACTCGCATGCGAAATATCCACATTCCGAACAATACTATTGATGACCCAAGAGATCGAATTATGGACACGATCGTGTCCCAAAAGATGTTTCTGTTCGGCAATCAACCCAAAGATTAAATCTGAATCACCCTTTATTACGTTAGAGATGTTTCCCAATGGAATAAACGGCGCAAATGATGCACCACAAGGGCTGATAGCGAGGCCGGATGGCCGACAATGAGCACCTACAAAGTAGAAAAAATATTACATGCATGAAGAGGCAATCACTAGATTATTTTCCCAAGAAAATTACTCGCAATTTGGATTAGAATGTTTCGCCAGAGCTTAGGCCAAGTTCCGGTAAATCCCGAAATTTTGTCCCATTACACCCAGTTTTAAATCCTATCGTGCGAGAGCAAATTCGCCTATTGCAACAATATATTATATTCCCTTGCATGCTTCCTCAATTGTTATTGTACCAACTACCTCTAATTCAAGGCCCAAATTCTATTTTACTATCAATATATATTAACATCAAATATATTATATAAATCAACCACGTGCAAATTAAGATTGCTCCCTTCCATTAACGTCGGCCTTAATTTTGCCAATTTAAAGGCATAATTGTCAATGTGATAGAGCTTCAAGGAAATATTCCGCCCATTGGACAGAATTTCTCCACTAGCGACCATAATTGCTACTATTCTCCCAACATGTATAAAGTATAAAAAAACTTTTAGTTTATAATTTCAATGAGAATATTCAAACCCTTAATTTTTCCCGAATAACAACAAATTTCATCAAGGATGTATAGAAAAGAAGTATGAAAAGAAAAGTATTGAAGAAAATGTTCATTATGATTTAGATATTTTCAATAGGAGTATATATCTTCATTTAAAATAAATTAAATCTATGAAAATGTGATTTTTTACTGTTTGTTAATTCATCCTTTTTCTTTTCTTCATAAACGCAACTAGGTAATTTTAAACCTAACTTTTAGATGAAATTACTCATGTCAATATTGAAAGCGTACAATATTTTCTCTGTCAATTTTTACACATTCTTTAAACCAAGCATGTCCTCCGAGCGACCTAGAGAGGGCGAGAGGGAAGGGCAAAGCAGTCCGCGGTAACCAAGGCTAGAACCAAGCATGCCCTCAAACGATAGAGAGAGCGATCGAGCATGAGTGAAAACGAGGGGCCCGAAGTTTTGAACTCGAGGGAGGAGGAGCCACGGTTCTCTTTTCTTAAGGGAGAAGCAAAAGGGGGAAAGAAAAAGAAGCGATATGCAAGTCTATTAAGGGGATGAACTTTTAAATGAAAAAAAAATTAAGGAATAAAAGAATTATTTGTACCAACTTTGGTGGAAAAAACATTACAAGATTTTTCAAGATCTTATGGAAAGTCTGCATCGAATTAGTCAAAAAAAGTATCAATAAAGACAAGCCAATGATCTTAAGCTTAAATTTTCCAAAACCCACATGATCCCGACAATCTATTGAAAAACGCACGATAAGTAAACAACCAAGTAATGAAAAGACATATGAAAGCTGAAAATCTCCCGCAAGTCGAGCAAATAATATATATGGCCATGTTATAAGCCCCATGACATCATCTCATGTGCTAAATCTATTCAAATTCTATTTCCTTTTAAAGTCTAATTTTACTAAATTAAACTAGAAAAAATCATGGAATACATTGCCTATTTAAGAGAACCCAAACCTAATTTGGGCACTAGGAACTGATACCCTAAATCATGCCTTTTCCTAAACCAAATTTCTAATCTTTTTTGTTAATTTTTTTTATTTTTCCTATCTTTATTTAATTAATTATGTGAATAATTAGATCCAGACCCGGGTCGGGTCAGGCCCTCAGGTCTAATCCGATCCAAAAAGCGGAAGCCAACTCGCGCATGGTCCTTCCCTCCAGGCCCAACTCCCCTTTCTATCCAACCAACCCATTTCTCAAGCCCACTTAGAATTTTCCTAAGACCAGCTCATTTTCTTATTTTTTTTACTTTCTATTTAGAGCCCAACATTCTGCCTAGTATGAGCCCAAACCGACTGAAACCTTAATCCTATATTCCGGAACCCACATGATCTTGGCCCCATTTTTACCAAGTCCGATTAAGGCCCAACCTACATCCTAAAACCCAATAACCACACAGCAGCAACCCCCCTCACGACCTACCAAACATCCGTCGTCTCTCCGGCCGCCGCACCAACGTCGACGCACCACCGCCGTCATCAGCTCCCGATCACCGGACTGCACCCATCCGCCTTCTCTGGCATCAGGCCTCCGCCGAACCACAGAAATCGAGCAGTCTCCCTCTGATATACAGGTCGCCGGACCAAACACCAAAATGCAGAAGAAAAAGAGGAAAAGGCGCACATAGGACGAAAACACTCGGCGAAGGAAACATACTTCTGTAAAAAAAGAAAAAACAAATGCAAACGCATTCGTTAACGATTGCTACTGATAATCAAACACTAAAGGTAAACATAGTAATGAAACGAAGCAAACTGAACCAGCCACGGACCGACTGAAAACGAAACATCTTTAGGTTATTATCGCACATGCGTGGTGAGCACAGATTGAGAGGAAGGTATCGACTCTGTTCAAGACTCGTGCCAAAAACCACGGCTAATGAGTTCGCAGGGGTGAGCTCCGACCGCAATGATCCCTACCCAGCTGAGGGGTGGGTGCGACGGCCAAGCGCTAGACAACTCGAGGTATGGCCAACTGCTCCGCACTGTCTCAGAGCCGGGATCCTCAGGAAAAAAAAGAGACTTGAACTGAAAATAGACTCACCGGAAAAGGCCACGAATCGAGTGGGAAGGTCGTGTAAGCGAGTGCAGCGGCGGGGCTTCGGACAGCAATGATGGAGAATCCTCACACTCAAATCTCATCTTGACTCTCATTCCAACTGTGAATTTATTGGTAACAGCCTCCAGATATTTGTTCAAGCTTATGATGAACTGACTAGTCCTGATTAAAAAGGGCAAGTTCTTATCAAAAGCGTGATTCAGCGGGAACAATCATAAAATCATACAGGACACTAATTTGGCGTATCAAACCTTGGCTTGTAATAAATCACAGAGAGAGTTTGAGTCCAGAAAGTATGAAAGGCAGTTGCAAGAACTCCAAGGTGCATGCTCTGACTCGAAATCACTGAGGAAGGCAGACTGCTCTTCTTACGAGCAACTCGTCTCACCCCAACTCGTCTCACTCCAACATGCGATTCGCCACTGTCCCCTCTATCACATCACAATAGGGCAGGAAAACTGGTGTCTCAACAGAAAATCAGAAGGTGAAACACCTTAAGAACACGAACGAGTCACCAGCAACCAATCTCTTCGATGTAACAAACGTACTCCATCCCGTAGTAAGCAAATGCCTTCGCGGTTGACCTGTCAAGTTTCAGGCCAAAATAAAAGCACAAGTGACGCCTTATAGCATCAGTCCGCTCAATAACGAAACATAAGAGCAAAAGTCACTCCATATGGAAAGGGATTGAGTGAGCTACACACCTCTGAATATATGCTTAAATTTCCATGACGATCATTGGCAGCTAACTCCTTGGTTGGGGTTGACTGGGTCAGGTCCTGATGAAGACAGGGAGATAAGGCCCAAATGACAAGACCAAACAAAAGTTTGAAGAAAGCCTGGCTGTTCAAGTTCCGCGATCAATTACCTATGGAGGAAGACATTCGGAACATGTTTCCGGAGGACAGAAAAGCCACCATGTGTGCTGGTATCAGAGGCAGGTTCTGGAGAGCATGGATCAGGACTGGTAGGCTCTGTTTGCTAAACAAGAGAACACCCACAAATTATTCAAGTTAATCACAATATGCAATCACAACATTAAGGAAAACATCCAAGGACATGGAACCTTACATTTCCCTCTGGAAGCAGAGCAATCTGTGCATAAACCTCATCTGCTTATGCTCCGCCTGAAATAAGCATGAAAACAAGTCCATTAATATCAAAGCTTCCAAGAGCTCAACCAATCCTTTTGTTATCGAGAATTCCAATTACGAGGCAAAAAACTTGCTGTGAAGCAACTAATATAGTTCCTCTCCACCGGTTAGAAAATCGAAACCCTGATTGCCACCAAATATGACCGAGAATCTCTAGGAGTTTATCGTCACCATAAATATTTACCCTGAATGCTGAAATATGGCTTACCTCTCAGTGAGGAAATTCTTAGACCAAGCAATTACCCAATAAAGCAAGAAACAAGAACATTAATTCTCACGAAAACAATGAAGATTTGAAGAAGCATACCAGGAGCTGAACGCGCACAGCATGGCAAAGAATCTTCAAAGCGAGGCCAAAGGGTGGAATCCTCTGATTCAGTTCCTGATTTGTCGATGTGTGAAGCTGCAAATCCACAGAAATGGAAACAAGAAAACACTCAAATTCCCACTACCCAAAAAGAAGCAGCATCCACACATGGAAACAGACTCGAGCGATGAAGAAAGCAGACAAATGAATGAAATTATTTTCAAACCGATCCAGCATATCGGAACCAAAGTCACTCACTTGTTCCATGTGTCCTTGTGGAAAGTAGTAGACCCTGTCTCCGCGACAAGGGGCAATCGTCGACCGGCGGGCCCGCGCAGGCCGGCCTTCCACAGCTCGTTATAGAGCTCATCTCGTCATCCACCTCCGCCTCCACAACCTATCATTATCGGAAACAGAATCGTCGGAAACAGAAGCCGAAGAAGGAAAGAACAGGGCTCCTCACATTTTCCTCCCAAAACGAACAGAGAACGCGAAAAAACGACAGAGGAATAGGAGAAAACGCAAGAGCAAACTCACCTTCAGCTTGACTCGGCATCATCTGAGCCCTCCGAAGCTGTATCTCCACCGCCGGCGAAATCATAGAAGGAAGGCCAAAAGCTAGCTCCGTCCGTACGGAGAGACCACCCTCCTCCTTCTGTAACCGCAACAATCGCTGCGAAAATACTGACGCCCAGAGCTTACTGCTCGCGAACTGGAAATGCGATTCGCCTCCTTCGCCGGGAGAACGTAACGCCAGAGAAACCCCCAGCAGCACCGTCCTCTCGGCAACCACGACGGCCGTTACGAGACGCACCACCACCGCCGTGGCCTCCTCCGCGGAGCTCGCCAGCACCAGACCAAAAGCAGCTCCCTCTGCCTCTCCTTCTAGTTTCTCTCTCTAGACGGAAGAGAGATGAATCACCGAGAAAACGCCGTTCAAGAGAATCAAAACGAAACCGCTTTGCTCGACTTATTACACGCAAAAAGCTTCTCTTCCCGACTTTTCCCTCTCCCTCCTCTCTCTCTCTCTGCGCGTGTTGTGTGCATTCTTGTGCCATGCCATTGGTTAACTCTCCGTTTGTCCTGCGCGACGATAACCGCGGTTTAACCGGAGAGACGGGTTAACGCTCACGGTGACGGAAAGGTGCCGTAACCGCCCGGGGTTGCGATTTTTTCATGAAAAAAAAAAATGAGTGGAGTTCGGTTAGTTAATGAATGTGCTGGTCGTTGGGAGGCCCGTACGGACGGGAGGTATCGGGATGCGATCGGAGGTGGTTCAGCATAACGGAGGCCGTCCCTTGTGTCGTCTGCTTCTACGCAGGCAACAAGGTTGGCTAGACTTAAACATGGCAGAATTTTGAGACTTTTAAACCGCAGAGGTTGTTCGAAGGCCGCGTCGCCGCCCGGTTCCTTGGCGGCCCCGTGGTGGGAGGGCCGGATGGGACTTGCATGGAGGCGACATTGTCGGAGGGAAGGAAACCCTAGTGGAACTAGGGGTGAGCAACCTGGACCGGACCGGACCGGACCGAGCGGGTTGGTCTGGTCCTTGAGGGGGTGGTCCGGTCCCCGGTCCCAATAAATGGGACCGGTGGATGGACGATTCGATCCTCGATTCTAGGTGGATGGGGCCGGCCGGACCGGACCACCTATAATATATATAATTATTTATATATATAGATATATTCAATTAAAAAAAATAAAGCTTTCATTTGTTTTCAATGTTCATTTCTTGAGCCATTTCCATTGTTAGGCTATACATTCTTGAAACTCGGACAACTTCTGAATGTTATGAATGTGGTATATCTTATTTATTATGGTCTTTTCCAGTGCATTGTGTGGTGAATGTACGGCGGCATGTTCTTTCCGGAAAGACATTATTCAATCAGTTCATTTAATATAGTGGTAGCAATTTCTTACTGTTCATACATTTCGGTTGTTCATTTCAATGAGTAATCATGTATTTTGTTTCTGTACACTGCTTGGATGTGGAATTCATTTAGTGAACAACATCACTATTAGTATGTCTTCGCTAGCTAAGTTTTTTCAATTCTTTCATTTATATATCTCTATTGTGTTAGCGGTTAGACCAATGTCATTGTTAAACATACCATTATGTGAAGATACACCTTCATGATGAAGGTGAGCAAACTGGACCCGCGTGTTTTTTATTTAACCGAGGGTATAGATTGTAATTTAACATGCAATCGAAACATATTGTATTTTAAGGGTTAGATTTTAACGGTCATACTAGGCCGGGACCGGGACCGGACCAAACCGCCAATCCCGGTCCGATCCGGTCCTGTTTTGATCCTTGGTCCCGAAAGTTTGGGGACCGAGACTACTGGTCCGGTCCCCAGTTTCATACCGGGACCGGACCGGCCCGGACCATGCACACCCCTAAGTGGAACGGCGGAGACATTGTAGACCGGATAACAGAGTAGGGAAAGTGTGATTGAAGCGAGCCCTCGGAAATAGGACGAGAGTTGTGTCCGAGAGAAACATGTCGCTTTACAGCTCGGCCCGGGTTTGATCCGGTGTGGCGCTCCTCACCGTAGGTTCCGGTGGCTCGTGCATTGTAGCAGTCCATTTGTATGATCTGCACCGATGAAGGAACAACGGACGGTGGAGGCTTCGCTGGCTCGCGAAATGCGATTGTTTAGTACTTTGGTAATTAATTCTCCATTTTTTTTTCATTCTTTTTCTTTTCTTCATTAACGCAACTTGAGTGTTTTTATTAGTAAATTCAAAAATGGGAGTTAATTCATTTTTGTAATTCTCATTGCAACTATATCTGTGGAAAGTTGGCGTTAATTCCTGAAATTGGATACATATCACGAAAGACAACATGACCATACGTGTTGTCTTTGTCCAAGCATTTCAATACCCTTTTTACCATGTGTTTTCAGCCTCGGAATACTTAGCCATGAAAACTCTATGTAAGTGAAAAAACAAAAGGTGAACGTAACAGTGTCTAGGACGAACTTAACATAAGATCTGCTCAATTCTTAAGTAATATCCTATTTTTTGTCATTTACATCAAAAGTTGTTCATTCAATAAATCGTCACTCTAAAATCAAGTTGCATGGACGAAGATCACTATTAGGAATAAATATCAAATGGCGTTTTAAAATGTTTCTCTCTTAGTATATGCTATTGCGTTGTGTGCAGACCGATCAATTTCACGTTATGTTGCAATAGAAACCAAAAAATATATATACTTATGTTATTACTTTTTTTTTTTTGTGGCTATTCAGAAGTTGTAATTTGCTAACGATTTGAAGACATGGAATATGGCACAGGGTCACGTACTCCTCGCTGCTTTACCTTTTGTCCACATCCCAAAGGCATTTTCATTGTTGGGTAGCAACTCTTCCATCATAATCTGCCATTAATGCCCCTGTAGGTTGCTACCAACTCCTCGTACAAAGTCGGCTTTTGACGTGGGAGTCGGTGGAAGGCGCACTGCGCTGCAAGGAGTTAATCAGACAAGTTATGCATGATCATGCTTTTCATCTTCTTCTGTCAAAAGCTGGTCGTTCAAAGTCCGCCTTTTTCTATTGCAAATGTGAAATTATTTGGTTTTTGGACAAGGTCTTGAATGTAAAATGTCTGTGCTCTTGAATCGTTGGACAGAAAAGTTTGATCGTGATCATGCCAAAGTTCTCGGCTTTCAACAAGGAATGTTGTTGTTCGACCAAAAAAAAAAAAAAACAAGGAATGTTGTATCTAGTTCAATAATCATCTTCGGTCAAGGTCACTTGGTGTTGTACTCAAGCTCGACCTCAAAACCTTTTATAACTTGGTTCGATTTCGTCATAACTGCATGCTCAAATAGGAGCACGAGTAGCTCAAGTACTATGCACAGCTTTTATTAGTTCAAAAATCATTTGATGGAGTGTGATAATCTCCTCTAATGCAATGTTGAAGTTTAGACACAATTTGTATTCAGCAGTAGTGGTATGGAGGACTTAGAAACTTCCCGTCAACTCTGACCTTACATACCATCAGCACAACGATCCAACATAGACACATAACAAATGTCAATTGATATTTCAGCTCACATTGAGCACACATCAACGTCGTCGCCCCTCAATTGACTGATTCGCACGGTGCTTGATTCCTTTCAAAGAAGTCAACTATTGTGTCCTTTGCTCGATCTTAGTATCTTTGGATCAACCCAGCACCATCCAACTTAGCACAAGCTGCACAGCCTGAACCTCTCCTCCCTGCGCTTTCCCTTCTTTTTGCCATGAGAATTGCCAAAGGGTGTGTTATAGTATTATGACAACCTACAAAAAAAAAAAAAAAAATCAGAGCACGGCCAATAGCATCAAATTCCTCCACATCTCAGGGACAACGGGACAAAAGAAAAAAAAAATCGGGGACAAATGTCGCTGTCCTAAACACCATAGCAATCTGTTTTGTTTTAGGCTGTTACAAGTGATTTTCAAGGGCTTCTCGCCTTTGAACTTTGGCATCACAGCTCAATTTCAGCAATTGGATCTCTCCACTCCTCTTTCAAAATGTTTAACGGGAGTAATTGCGATTTAAACTATACGTCTAAACCATGATTTATCAAGAAAAAGAGCAAAAACCAGGTGAAGCAGAAATTATGGCGAATCCAACTGCGAAGCTCAAACACAAAAATGAGAAAGCAAGAGAAGTAACTTCATAGATGTGATCAAAGCTCGAGATCAACATGTTGGGTTACTTTCACGAGAAACTCTAAAGTGGTACACCAGTGATAAGTTTATCTCAAACTATTTTTTGACCACCGAAACTCCAAACCCGATTCACTTATGATAAACTTATAACATACTAATTTTTTTATTATAAAAAATCCCAAGCTAATACACTTGTGACAAGTTTACCCTCAATTAGTTTCCGTTAAATTATACCATCAAATTGCTGAGTTAGATGGCACATGTCGGTTAATGGGTATTTTTTTCTTTCTATTTATTACGGGTGTATCATTTTGGTTTTTTTGTTATATTAACAAAATTTAACGGATGGTAACTTTATCACACTTGTACCAGTTTAGGATTTTTTTGTGGTTAAAAAATTAGTTTTGGTTAAATTCACTGTAGGTGTACCAATTTGAGGTTTATTATGGTCAAAAAATAGTTTTGGGTGAATTTGTAGCATGTGTACCAGTTTGAGATTTTGTGCAAATTTATCGCAGGTATACCGGTTTAAGGTTTTTCGTGATATTAACCTTAACGTATTTATGCTAGCTGAAAAGCAAGTTATAATTAGCAGGTAACCGAAACTCGAATCAAAACCGCAATATCGAACTAAAGTAGACGTTTCGAAACAAAAAAGAACCAAGAACATGGATTCGAACAAAAAATGAACATTCAAAACTTTTTGATTTCTCTTATCCAACACAATTACTATACAACATATCGAATGGAAAAAAAAAAATACCTTCTAGAGAGTGAAGAATGGTCCTTACAATAGTCGAAACATAGGAAAAAGTGTTAAAAAAATCCTGAACCTATTGTACTTATTGCATTAGTGCCAATTCAGTCATAAACCTCTTTTTAGTGTCAATTCAGTCCTAAATTGGCTAATTGAATTAGCACAAATGTGAAAAGATTATGACTGAATTAGCACCAATGTAAAGGTTTAAGGCTAAATTGGCATCAATGCAATAGGTTTATGATTAAATTGACACCACTACAATAAATTTAAGAATTTTTTCACACTTCTTCCCGAAACTTAAGTAAATAGTTGGCTCCACAATATATTTTAACTTGGTCTCCATAATGACATTGAAACAGACCAGTGGAGAGCCACTCGAAAAACAGCTGGTCGAGTGGGATTTCCACTTTTCAATGGCTTCGGCGAACATTTTTCAGAGTGAAATCTGCTCTGTTTATCTTGTATTTAACTACTTTATGTCACTAGCAAAAAGCTTACAAACGATCCAGTCAATAAAATATTAAAACAGTCATTTCCCTGCAAATACACCATCTCTCGTCTGTTTTCTTCTTCTTCTTCTTTTTTCCTTCTTTATTTTCTTTATTTTTTCTTTTCCTTTTCCCCGGCCGGCCATTGTCGGGCCTCGTTGATTGCCAGCGGAGTTGCCGGACTTGGGTGAGGGACACTAGGCTTGGGCTTGGGCTGCTAGCCAGGGTAGCCCTCTCTTGAGGCCGGCAATCTCCGCCAACCATTGACAAGGCTGAGCAGAGGGAAAAGGGGGAAAAATGAGATTAAAAAAGAAAAGGACAAAAAAAAAAGTAAAGAAGGAAAATAAAAGGAAAGGAAAAAAAACGTATAAAATAAACTGTTACTAAAAATTATTCACATCAATACGGATATGGACCTCATCACGCCCACTGTAGGACCAATTATCAACCTCGACACCCTCATAATTATTCAAAACCCAACCTAGTCCATTGAGTCATTCCTGATTTCTGGTCGAATCCAATCTCCGACCGATCGCAATGTCAGCTCGTTGTCCCTATTTCGTGGGATTAATTAGCAGTGACAACCAAGCCCAACAACTTGAATTCCCCTTCAGCGAATCTATGAATGACTTGCAATTTCGGCCTAAATACGAAGATAAGTCATCAGATACTAGCCACGCTAATGAAGTGCAACTGCATGAATTGCCATGGGGCATAAACTGATAGACTTTGAACTGTGGAGTGGGGTTAGTAATTTGATGACTGACGATGGCGTCGACTATTCTTGGTAGGCTGGTTCGATCTTTTTGTGAGAGCTGGAGGTTCAGAAGAATTGCGGTTGCCAGAGACTAATTAGCACAAGAGATGTCACGACCCGAACCCTGCAAGCTCATCGACATCCCACCTGGCCACACTTATGTACAGTTCTCCAGGATCCAAAGGCCAACATCATTCATGCGGAAACAAAAACAAATCCCCGTACAGAAACAATTAACATCACGATGACTTGGGACGGTAAAAACAAACTTATATACATATCCATACGTTCTATACAATTTTCCAAATCTACGGCTTCGGAGGCCACTGTACAAGCCTATGACCACTAAAACAAAAAGATTACGTGGTCGAAGCCTACTATACATCCCAAATAAAACAGCCAGCAAAAGTCAAGAGGCCAACTACCCTAGGCCTCGTTCTCGCTATCCGGTACTATATCATCTCTCGCCTCCAGCTCATCCTCGTCAAGCTCAGGTGGCTATTCCGCATCCGATGGCTCGACAACCTCCCCATCTTCTCCCGGTACCATGACATCGGGGAAGCCTACTATACATCCCAAATAAAACAGCCAGCAAAAGTCAAGAGGCCAACTACCCTAGGCCTCGTTCTCGCTATCCGGTACTATATCATCTCTCGCCTACAGCTCATCCTCGTCAAGCTCAGGTGGCTATTCCGCATCCGATGGCTCTACAACCTCCCCATCTTCTCCCGGTACCATGACATCGGGGAATACCGAATCTCCCGGGCGGAACACTCATGGCTGAGGCGGGTGGTCTGAAAAACAACGAACCCACGACGGGGTGAGATAAAATCTCAGTAAGCTAGCCCCTAATCCTAGATTAGGGCTCTAGTGCCTCCAGACACATTTTTCAGTGAACAATTTCCAATAATTCTTCTTTCTTCCCAAAAATTCCACAATTTAATTCCAGAAAATTCCGTTCTTTCTCCGAAAATTCTCACACCTTCTCCAATATTCTACGTTACTCCCGTTTCGGCGTTCCACGCCTCGCCTAACAATAAAATATTCTACGTGCTCCCGGGGCCCGTTTTTAGCACACCAGGCCATAATATAAATGTCCACCTTACTCCAAAAATTTCCACGTTACCCCGAAAATATTCCACGGCACTCCGAAAATATTCCACGTTACTCCGAAAGTATTTCACGTTGCTCCAGAATATTCCACGTTACTTCGGAAATATTCCACGTTACACCAGAATATTCCACGTTACTCCAGAAATATTCCACGTTACTCCACCGCCATCAAATAAGTTCATAACATTGAGCCTCGGACCTTTATGGAACACGGCTCTATATATATACCAGGGTCTCAGACACATAGGAATACGACCCACGGATCTCGGTCTCGGACACATTGGAACACGACCGGATCAAGTCTCGGACAATTAGTCGAACACGACTCACTTTGGTCTCGGACGACTTAATTGAACACGACTTTCTTACTTTCTCGGTCTCAGACAATCGGACGAATACGGCTCACTTTGGCCTCGGACGACTTGATTGAATACGACCCTCACATTTCCTCGGTCTCGGACAATCGGACGAATACGGCTCACTTTGGCCTCAGACGACTTGATTGAATACGACCTTATCATTTTCTTAGAATAGTTCGGGACCACGTGATTCACTCACGTTAGAGAATTAATAATTCGGGATCACCCGATTAATCCACACTAAACCAAATATTAATTCATACTACCCGATCAATTAACACTACCATAGTATCCAATCCACGTCATGCGACCATGTTACGCTAACGTAGTAATTTATAAATCACGCGCCATTAAAATTATACTAACGTGGAAATTCATCACGGCCGAACGATAATAATTTTCTAACATGCAAAATAATTCTACTATAGTACTAAACTATAGTACTAATGCCACATTTATTTAGTACCATGGCATAACAACTTTATGTCACATAAAAGTAACCCTAGTCAATATATTAACTAACCATGGTTCAAAAATTAACTAGAGTCAAATACTAACCTAACCATGGTTAAACAATAGCATAAAGTAACTCTAGTTAGGGCATAAAGTAACCATAGTTAAACTTTGACCACTATTATCTTCTTGACTTTACTATTCATGCAAGAACAAGCTTTCTCTCTCCTCCAAATATTCATTCTCGGCCAAGGCATAAAAATGGCCAAAAACAACCAATTTTTCACCCAAATCTACCAAATCTCAAGTCCATTAGCATCCTAGATACCTAATATAAGGTTAGGGACCAACTTACCACTATTTTAGCAAGTTTTCTGGCGAGAAACCGAGAAAAAAATTGATTCCAATCTGGCGGCTCCGGCGACTCCTCTTGGTCGGCCAAAGCTCAAGCTACTCCGGTGATTCTAGGCGGTTCACGGTAGAGAATAGAGCTCCGGCGGTTCAAGACGACACCGGCGGAAGCTTAGAAAAATTTTCGGTGAGAGAGAGAGAGAGAGACAACAATGGTGGTTCGGCCAAGAGAGGGAGTGAGCAAGAGAGAGAAAGTGAGCTAGAGAGAGAGTGGGTTCTTGAAAAAAATGAAGAAGAAGGCTAAATAATAATTAATATAAGTTAAGAATAATTAATTATGTCCACAAAGTCAAGAGGGACAAATAATTTTCTCCCCACATTGACTAGTCAAACTCGGCCAAAGGGAAAAATGACCAAAATACCCTTCGGTCCAAGTGAAAAATGGGGTATTTTTCGAGGGCAAATGGGTCTTTTCCCATATCCAGTCCAAATCTACTTTTCCTGAACCTCTTTGGGGTAAACCGCGAAGGAATTGCACATAGGATGAGGAAAAGTCCAAATTTTTTATTTATTGAAACCCCCGAAGGTCTGACGTCAAATTACGAAGCTCGATTCGCGATCAATCTCGATCGATAGAATTTTCAGCGTATCTCAAACTAACGGGCGGCTTTTAGGAGTTACGCGTATCGACCCGTGATTAAAAATCACGTTTAAGAATTACTCGAGCCATGGCGACCTTGGTTGTCATTCAATTGTGAGGGTCAATCACTAGTCCCGATGGTCGCGATCGTTCGAAAATAATTTAGGGACGTTTGGAACCCATACGAGGTCAAACGGAATCACCTGTGATCCAAGTATAGAGCATTACCCAAATCGTTCCTTAATAATTCTAGGATCGGCCTATATTGGTCTAGAATATTCCCTCGACAATTTTCATGGCCAAAGAATCAATCCAGGATCAAGTTCTTAGGTCCACGTACTTGATTTTCCTAGCTAGCCATTCCCATTTGGTTAGTCTGCTCGAGAGGGATCAATTCCGAGTGAGATTCGACTGAAATACATCAATGAGACATTTCATTTATTCAAAGCTTCGAAAGTGAGTCGGAATTCAGGATGTCACAAGAGAAGAGAATCGCGTTCGACCGGTGCGGAGCCACACCGTTCGCGGCTGTTAGTTAGGAGCAAAAAAGTCTACTTGGAGTCCAAAAGGAAGAAATCACTCCAAGAACACTCTTCAAAACACAAGGAAAATGTTAAAAAGAGTATCCCTTATGCATTTGCTAAGCCTTATAAAACGTTCAACTGAAAAAGAAAGCCTTATCGAACGTGCTTCCGACGATTTAGAACTTATTATTTTAAATAACTGACTTCTTCGAAATGTGCAAGTGTCTTAAAAACTATTTTCACTATTAGTTAACTTAACCAGTGCCTTAAGGCACTAATCAAAAAGACCCTCAACAAAGAATTATTCATACAAAGAGAATGTACAAGAATGACCACATGTTAAAATAAACACATTTCCAACTTTTAAGTAACTCATAAAAATGCCCTAACTTTCACCAAGGAAAAAATCTGGCCACCTTTAAACTTTGCTCACGTGGTGTCCAATCAGTTTTTATGGAGGACGACATGATCAACGACGAGCACCAGGCCAATCAGACCTATAAGCTTTGGGAAATGAAGTAGAGTCTTGTTTTCTTTTTGTTTTTTTTTTTTTTGGTCGAAAAAAAAAAGTGACATTTCTACAATTTGAAACTAAACGTTTCAAGCAGAGTCTTGTTTTCACTCGGCTTGAAACGTGCCGGACTAAACCGCCCTTTATGATGATTAGAGAGATCAAGCAATTTGAACGCCTCCTTACATAGAACAGTGTGACATTTCTACAATTTGAAACTAAACGAAGGAAGAAACAACATATCAATACCATGTAACAAAGTGAATGATGAGCTCAACTAGCCGCATGACATGTTGATTGACGGCACACAACCATGGAAATGCATTATTGGGATATAGATGTGCCTTGAGCTTACTTACTTTCACCTAGATCCCATACTCGTTATGCTCATTTCTTGTGGCAACCTAGAACCTTCGGGCCACGCTCTGCTCTTGAGGAGTATACCGTGGAATTTGTTAGTCGCACTATGGCTCCATGTTGCATGCTTATTTTGTAAAATACTTCCTTAGTCGAACCATTTCGTCTAATTGAACTAGGATTTTCATAAATTCAAACTTAAGTTTGCTAGCTTCGACTATATCTATGTCCGAGCCTTTTGATAAATAATGCTCTTATACTACGCTCCATAATGAAATTGGCTTTTCAAATGGGCCATAAACTAGGCAGTTAAAAGATAGAATGATAATAGTCTCATTTCGCGTCTAAGTGGCCAATTTTTTTTTTTCTAGATTCGCTTAACATTTACTTGTGATACCAAGCACGGGTAATGGCGATCGCACGGAAAGTCAACCAATCCTTTTCCAAGTTTAGATGGATCGTGTGGTACTGAATATTTTTGTTGCCTATCTGATGTGATTTGATTGCCGCAGATGTTGCTTTCATTTGCATGACTGTTTTTCCATAGTTTTCGATGATCATTTAGTGCTGCTCTTTCCTAATTTGAAAACACCAAAAACATTTAAATTGGCTGTTCTACGATAGAATTTTAAATTTCCTGATATATTAGGATAGCTTCCTAATTCGAATAGAATCGCATGTGTAGGATAGCATTTCTTAGTTCAAAACAGGATAGTTTCAAGATAGATTGCATATCATTTTAAGGCTGCATCTTAGCCTAGATTGCACATTTAGAGGTTTAAAAATGGTCTTTTAGGGTAAGATAGATCCCGGGTCAAATTAAATCTAATTTTAAGATAGATAGCTAATCATCTTGGCTAATCTAAAGTAGGGGATAATTTTTAATCCGAATTTAACAAAAACATCATCTTAATATAGGCTAGTTTTTCTCTCTTAGATAGAATTGCATGGTTAATTTAGGGTATTTGTTAATTATATATTCAATAAAAAAACCAAAAAACCCCTTGCATGTCGTTCATGTCTTAAGTTAATTTAATTAGGTCACATGCTATTATAGAATAGGTTATGTAGACTATAGTTTAGAATTAGGTTTGCACTACATGCATTGCACATAGCCTAGTTCTAATTTAAACCACTAGTTTAGAAATCATGGTTATGTTAGTCATAGTTTTTCTTTCTTGATTTTCACTTGAGTGTTTGAATTATTGCATTGGGGCAATTAATTTTAAATACTATGGTTTATTGAGTGTCTTATTTAATGGCTGTGTACCCACATGAACACCTCACATGTGAAGAGATACGTCCTAAAATTAATCTAAGTTGTCTGCCGAAAATGTTTTTTCGACAATTAAAAAAATGGTACCGAAAAGATATTAGAGTGATCTAGTGTAACCAAGTCTTTGAACTCAAAGTCTCTGGTACACATGAGTAAAATAATTCTCTCGTTATTTTACTTAAGTTCTTACTAACCTAAAAAAAAAAAACACTCATTAGTGGCGAGGTTTGAGATTAAACCTTTTTGCATGTTAAATATCTGAACCTAAGATGCAAATTGGTATGAATTTGAGAGAGCCCAAGCTAGGTTTAGAAACTTAGTGACCAATTAGCCTAAATGAAAATTTAGGTCACGACAGGACCGAAAACTTTTGAGCAGTCAAAATTTAGTTACTTCTTTTGAAAATTATTTTAAAGTTACTCGTACCTTGAATTTGTTCCACAAAATTATCCCCTCAATTTACCACCGTTTGAATATTTTTAAATTAAAAATGGTGTCTTAGGTCATACCTATTTACTTAACTCCAGTGACATAAGGAAATTAAGGGATATTCTAAAACTTCTATCCTTAAAAGAGGAGCTCCATCAATATTTTTCATGATACTTATGCCACTCAAATTTTACTATAGGTGCATAGTTCTTTGTATATCAAGCAAAGATATGTATATATATGCTATTTTTTTTTTCTGTTTTATCATCATTCTTTCCCTCACTTTCTTTCTTTTATTATTCCTCTTTATACACAACTGAAGCTCTCAAATGCAAATTTTGACAATATTTTCTGACGTTTCTTTGAAATAAAGAAACAAATTGGTAATTATTTTCCGTTTAGAAAACAAAATTACTTCTAAAAAACATGTACTATTCGTAAGATGGAAGGGTCACAGTCACACATGTTTGGTTTGGGCATTAGATCATTTTGACTATTTTTCCGAACGACTCCTTGAATTTACATAAAAGAGATGTACTTCAGCAAAAAGAATATGGAAATAGGATCGCTCTTATTTGTATGGCATATTTTTATCCTCCTTGAAATTCCTCGAATTCAATACATTCTACGAAATTGTAGAGCGGTGACACATTGAATCCCCTCAAAACTACTCCCTCTTTAAGACCACGAAATTTCGGGAGGAGCTGCCTCCGGATACCATGTTCATCATCGTGGCTCGACAAATCGAGTTATTTACAAGCCCATATATCAATCAAGGTGCTGGAGTGCGGATGGGTACTGCTTCAAATTGACAATTTCGCCATATCCACCCCCACCAAAGAAATGTAGCTTGTAGAGGGATGAATGTGGATACCAGTGCTACCAGTGCCTGCTTCAAGTAGACAATTTGGCTATTGCTTGTTACTCCAGCAACTTTGCGCTAACTCCACTACTGAATTTACGAAGACATTTAAGACGGTTTTACTTTGTGTCATGACTCCATGATTAGCAACTTAGGATCCTAGGTGTTCTTACGAGGAACTCAAGATCTATTAAAAATGTAACTTACAATCAAGAAATGCAGACAAACCAGGAATCATACTAATGATATCATGGAGCACTGCAAATTAAATAAGTCTAATGTGAAGGACTAACCATGACTTGATGGCTTTTACAAAGTAGGGAGCCTTCGGCTTAACAAATTTCTCCAAGGTCGAGTTTACTCGAAAATTGGATTGAACCCACGCGCATAGCATGGGAAAAATGAAATACCCAAAAGTGATCGAATACTGGTTACTTCTTACTAAGAAGAGGAGAAAATGATCACATGAATGTTACAACAGATCATCGAGAGATGATTCAAATTATCGAATGTCAATAGGAGACATACGCTAATTAGAAAAAACACTTACTTCATACTTGTACTAAAAGGGGTCATCTTTTTACATTAATCAAACATAAATGAATTGTTTTCGAAATAGTCGTGCTCCACCGCTGGTTTGAGCCATAGCTCGCTGGCCGTACGGACACCTCGGTTATAAAAAAAAAAAAAACAAACAAACAGAACAAAGAACCTACGCTTGACCATATAACTCGCGATGCATCAATCACTTCCCTAAGCCCCCACCGATTTCCATCACCCATTTCATTTTCATTCCTCCTATGAATACACATCCTATCCCAAATCAAACTCACTTGTCATTCGTCACGTCTGTTTTCTACGGAACTGGATGTCTTTGAGCATGGGACAATGTAGAAGTGTTTGGGATAAAGGAACCGAATGATACATCTTAAAGCATTTTTTCTTTTGTGCCTGGGATAATGTAAAACACAAAAAGCCATACATACAAATGCCCCGAGGAAATGGAAAGGCAACAATAACAAAAATAAAAACAAAAACCAAAATAGAGCAACTATTTCTGAGCTCCACGCATCCACGCTGATCGGACCGCCTCTCCCTCTTTCCCTCCTCCTCTCTCCACCTTCCAGAAGACAACTACAGCTTCATTCAAAGTTTCCACCCGTAGAAAAGACCCAGTTGGAAAATGAAAACCGGTTTCGCATAAAATTGATGAGATTGTTCTCTCGCCCGGACCACATTGAGAAATAAGAAGTTCCTGTTGACTAGACCTACGGGCCATACACCCAATAAGGAATCACATACAGCAGTTTATACATTAATTTGGTCCAAGCGAGGGAGTAATCGCATCAATTTTATGCGAAAGCGATTCCCATTTTTCAACCGGGCTTTTCGAATTGAGGAGCTTTGAATGAAGCTATAGCTATTTTCTGAAAGTTGGAAAGAGGGGGAGAGGGAGAGGGAGAGGCGGCCGGTGGAAGTGTTCTTGCAAATCTGCAACGTCTGCAGAAAAAGATATAACACAATAAGAATCATTCTTTTTAGAACAGGAAGATAAACTGTACAGGCCACTGAGAAAGAAACTCTGAGCTCGTATTCGCATGATAATAATTCAACGATGGCGTTGCCGGTCTTCGGGTCGAACGTGTGGGTGGTCGCCTGGGCGTACCCGCGGGCGAACCGGAGCAGCCCGCAGCCGCCGATCACCGGCATCTCCCGCACCTTCTGGAACACCGGGTTCCGCCCCAGCACGGTGATGCTGCTGCCATTGTACTTCCCCGACACGAAGGCGAAGTTCATGACCATCAGCAGGCCCACCTCCTCCTGCGACGCCGACGAGTACAGGCCCTGGGCGCGGCCGACGAGCTCGGACCCGGGGTCGGGGCAGACAGTCAGGGGGTTGTCGATCATGTTGATGAGGCCGAAGAAGGTGGCCGAGGCATTGGACGGCGGAGGCACGACGGTGATGGAGCTGGGGTGGGGGCCACTCATGACGTCGTGCCAGTAGAAGCGGAAGTGGCTGAGCTTCTCCTTCCGAAGGTTGAGGCCCATGAGGCTCGGGTCGAGGGCGGTGGCAAACCCAGAGGCAAGCGGCAAACCTCTTTCCACCATTGCATGTGAGAAATGTATTTGTGGTCAAGGATGTCATCATATTTTCTGCTTTTCTTGGTAGATTTTGTGCTTCCTCTCAACATCTTCTGGTTTCGGTGACATGCGATTTGCAAAAGCTGTCTGCTTCTGCATGAATAACTAGAAAGTGCCATTTGAAACAGAAACCGAATTAACTCATCTTGAAGTTGTGAATTTGGAGCAAAAACACGGGGACAGACACAGAGAGGTGTTACATGGAAGGTGGTGGAGGGCCGAGGCGAGCAGTGCCTGGGAAGAGGAAGAGGAGGACGCTTGAGGAGAGACAGAGAACGCCATTCGGGCAATGAAACGACGGTATTCTGAGACATCAACGAAGGCGCATATGTAGTGCGGCGGGGACCGGGCCAGGCATGGGCGTCATAGCTGGGCTAGACAGGCCGGAAATGTGTTAGAATATATTTTAATATTATTTGTGGACTTTATTAATTGTTATTGTAATATTGTAATATTAATTGGTCTAATAAAGAAAAGATATATATAGTTTCTTATTTAATCTAATATGGGGCTGGATAGTGTGGGCTGAGATAAACCTTGTCTGTAATGAGGGGATATGTTTCAATCTCTATAAATAGAGCTCAAGTCCCTCCTCTAAATCCTGATGTCCGCTTAACTTCATATAAATAATCGTCAAAAGCGATATGTGAGAGGCCGTCTCATTGAAGCCAGTGATAAAGGGAGTTCATAGATGAGAAGTTCTTGAGCTTCGGAACGTCACAAATTCCGTATAAAAAACGATGGATCCAAAACAAGGTGCGTCAATTCTCATATTTTATGAATATGTGATTTGCATATCTATACGTGATGATCTAGGGTTGCTGCATAAAGTAATTAATCGCAGTTTCACGTGTGGTATCAAAGCCTACGCATATTAGATCTCGAATCACGTTTTGATGTTTTTTCGAAATTTTATTTTCGTCAAAATTGAAATAAAATTATATATTCAGAAAGAGCTTGTCTAGACGAGCAAAACCATATAAAGATCGCCGACGGACGACGGCGGACGTACCGCTACGCGTGGCCACGTGCTGTTGCCCATCGGGCACTTAGCGCCCACGCGCCGATGATTGAAGGCCACGAACCGATCGAGGCTCGGCACGTGCATGGCCGACGTCATCTCGGTCGGGTGTAGATCCGACCCGGGACCCGACCTGATCCGTGACCCGACCCGATTCGATTGACCGTTGACTTGGACTTCCCGGTCAAACGGTTGTTGATCGGTCGAGACCGGGTTAAGCTCGACCGAGTTTGTGCGGTTAGGTTAGAGAAGCTGTCGGATTGGTGGAACCGGTTGGACCGATTTCAGAACCGGCCGAGGAGCGAAACACGTGCCTTGCACGTGTCGGTGTGTGGGCCTCATGCATCAAAGCTTCGGGTGGCGCGTGAAGGAGCGTGCGATGTCCGATTGGCGAGTTCCGGGTACTAGCATGCTCGTATGCTCATGCTCTACAAGGTGGTATATTTAATTTACATGTTTGATGCCTTTATGGATGGAAAATACCTATGGAACCCCAAATACGTGTATTTTTTAGGGTATTTTTGGTGTATTTCTATATAGTTTCATGAAATACAGGTGCAAGCTCACATGTAAGTACCACACACAGATATGTGAAACATAATTTATTTATTACATGTATAATGATTTAACACGTATTGTTAAGTGTATCAATGTAAATTAGCACGACATGTAATTTTATGGATAATTGCCCCTAATTTCTGAAATTACATGTATACGGTGAATGTGAAATATAAAGTTTATATCCCAATTTCAGAAAATTTAATTGGGTTGTGACCGCCAAAGTGGCATACTTGGTTGAGTTTACCAAATAACAGTTTATAAAGTATTGGGATATCTCCTATTTTAATACAAAGTTACACTCCCAAAGGAGGTAGTTACGTATTGTTGCATTGAGGGTTACATGTACAACATATGGTCGAGAGTTGACTAGTTCAAGTGTTTTCATACACCCAAAGGTGGTGATTAACGAAGATTAATGTAAATTCTCATGGACGCTGTAATGTAGAGAGTATACAACCGCATATCATGTTTTCTACCCAAAGATGATTATATGATGATGTATGTAACTTTCAAGGTAAATTTTCAAATTATGTTAATTCTAACATTGATTATTTTTAGTCACCGTTGTTATGAACGGCCGTTGTTATGAACGGCCACTCTATTAATATTGAGGTTCATATTGGTTCAAATTTTAAGAACTGAATGAGGATTTTTTGTTTACAATAAACGGGCGAATATTAAACATGTTGCTCTTACTATGTATAAACCTACAGATCTCACTTTTATTAGTGTGGAATCCCGAATAGCACTATTTGCTATTAGGGAAAAGAGCAATAGGATCTGCTTATGTTTAGCTATAAAGAGATCCATTAAGAAACACTTGAAAAGTGTTTTATGCCGATTAACTACGCTATTAAATAAATGATGAAAGCATTGGAGGCTTTGAACTATGTATCGTCTAATGCTGAAAGCGATACTCATCTGCAATGTCTCTTTAAACATCGGATGTGATAGTTCTTGTAAGATTAAAGATTACGTCTTAAAGATGGTAGAATTGCATATTAAAAGGTTTGAAAAACATGCTCATAAAGGAACTCATCAAACCACCGATCATTCCGATGATTTGGGTCCATGAAAAGCATCATTTAAGAAGGATGGCGATCGCTACTTCTTTTGTAGAAAGAACGGCCACATAAAGAAAGACTGCAATAAAAATAAAATTTGGTTGTCTAAATGTGGCTTGGCGACGACAACCTGTGGTGGCGCGGCAATAAACGATGAATGATGGAACTTGAATCAAAGCCGAACGAACCGGGTCTCCATCAACCAGCCTCTGTTCTGGTCAAATCCACTAAATTTCATCAACTTTTTGGATAATCAACTCTTATATCCAAATAGCCCTCGATCTTACGGTCGCGTAGAAGAAAACGGAGCTCAATTCACCCTCTGGACGAGCTCAAATGAGCAATTTCTTCTTGGGTGCGCGTAGAAATTCGAGAAAGAAAGAGGTGGCCGAATGGTGAGGGAGAGCGAAGAGAGAAGGAGCGAGAGATTATCTTCAAATGGCTTATTGAACAAGCTTATCTTCAAGATAAGAACCCCTCATAATGACTTGCCTCAAAAGTCTTCCATCATAATAGTTTATTGACTTTGGTTAATAATGCAAGAATGGCAATTTGGTCATTTCACAAGGTAAGGACATTTTGGTAATTTCACAAAGTATAGTATGAAGCACTATACGCGTATCGGAGCTAGTAATTTGTACGAATTCGTATAAATTGAAATTGAGCTCAAATGAATAGAGTTCGGGCTTTAGATTGGCTTAATGGGCTTTAGAAAGCTTATTGGGCTTACCTTGGGCCCAATGGTTAAATCCTAGTTGGGCTTGAGGCCCAATGTGTTCTCGTTCGGCCTGCTTCCTCGTAGGCTTCAAATCTCGGCCCATTGATCCTTAAATCGAGATTCTTGAGAAAATCGATTAATTGGCATTTCAATAAGGCGACGTCCAAAAGTTTAGACATGAGATTCTCGAAGATTCGATACCCATATTCGGATTCTAACTCATGAGCAAAATCGATCGATCGCAATTATAGTTCATCTTGAGCTAATGGACGGCTTTTAGGAGTTGCGGGTATTCAACGCGTAGTTGATTCAATATCAATCTACGTTTAAGCTGTCTCGAGCCATGGACGACCTCGGGTGTCATGTAACTGCGATCGTTTAATCACTATTTCTAATGTACACGATCTTTAGGAATTGGTTTAGGGTTGTTTGCAATCCATACAACGGTCAAACAGATTCACCCGTGATCCAATTGTATACTATTGTCGAAACGTTCTATAGACGTTCCTTGATCTGTCTTTAATGGCTCATAATTATCCCTCGCCGATCTTTATGGTCGAACTGTTAGTCCATGGTTGAGTTATCAAGTCGAGCGTACTTTGATAATTTAGCATCAAGGGTAAAATGGTAATTTTACAAAGAAATAGAATGGTTATTTCAAGGCAAAATGGCAAAACAGTAAATTTACCTTTAAGGGCAAAATAGTAAATTCACTTCTAAAGTTCGGTCGGGACTAGGCTCGGGCGCGAATGGTCTCGATACTTTAGTTCAATGATTAGACAATCTGGGCTTGATTTTCTCTTATCGATATTTCTGGATTATCCAAATCCCTTTTCGGATCAATTACAATTGCGTCCAACCATTGTCTCTTAAATCTCAAAAATCCCATATTATTCACCAGACCGAAATTTGAGACTAAAATCTATCGAATTTATTTTTCTTACAGACCTCAAAATTTCGAGATGTCACAATCTCTCCTCCTTAGGAAATTTCATCCTCGAAATTTAGCCTTTAAACTCATTCCTTATCAAATGCAAAACTCTTATGATCATCATCTCACTAAACTATGTGGCCTTACCACGCTTTCGCTACGCGCTCTGATTATTTATTTTCCTTAATTGTCATATCTCGTAATCTTAACATTATTCCGGGTCATCAACGACCTTAGTAACTCATAGATTCAACTGGCAAACCACAATATGTCATCCATTCATAACTTGCAACTACGAACCTTTCACATTCGTTTCCACAACTCTTTGATCAACATGCCTGCCCGTGGTTTTGTTGGTTACGGTCTTCGCACAAAACACAATTTCAAACAAGTCCGACGCAATCCTCGGATCTTTGGGAATCGACTTTCGGGCATTCCGTGATGCAATCTAGACCTTTGCGGAATGCATCACTACAGGCACATACAAACAACACATCCCTCACACAGGCAGGATCTTCTCCGGCAACAACCTCGGAGGTATCACAACGGACTTTCGCCAACTTCCCAACACGCAGTCCAGGCATTTCCATATACTTGTCCATGGTACTTCAATTCACTCATCGTTCTCTCGTTCACTACTCCAATCGTTGAGATGCAATGCTATGGATTTTTGAAAAAATATTTTTCACTTTGAGAACCAATTTTAATGCAATGTATCTTTTAATAAAGGTCAAGCTTAGCACAACGCTTAAACCCACCTTTCAATGCGTAACTTGGTTCATTCCTGCCCCCATCGCCATCTTAGAAGCACGCTAGAAGCCGCTCCTTGCAACGGCCATTCTACCTCGGCGTCACTTCCCGCCCTCTTCAAACCGGGTTGTTGCGGGTCCACCAGTTTTCGCCTGGTTCATCCCCAAGTCAAGCATCTACTAAAAAGGTCTCATTCCACATGTCTCATACCACATCTCATTACGATTTATAGGCATCCCATATAGCTTGTCCCATACCAAGCGATGTTTATCAAGTCCGAAAAAATAATGATATGCTCATGCGTGCACATTCCTCAAATTTCATTTTAATGCAATAAACACATGCAATGCATGATCGTCCTCATACTCATTACACAATACTCATTTCCACATCAATCCTTATCAATCGAAATTTTCTAATTCCACAAGCAACCATCACATCTCAAAAATCAATTGCCTAAGATCGATCTATAACCTCATGTCCGATCGTTGACAATCTAGGATCACAATCATATCATCACTCAGGATCATCAATTAAAGTCGAGACCAAAGCCATTAAAATACGACACAAGCTTAAGCCTTTAATCCTTAAGATTTAATGGCACTACCCGATCCTTAATCTTAGGTTTCAATCCATCCCGAAATCTCATTTTCCTATCCACAGGGTCTTTGACCATCCTTAGCGCATACTTCGACAATTCGGCGAAATGTAGTTTGATTCCTCACTTGCTACCCTACTATATCTCCTAAGGCCTCCAACGCCTGCAAAATCTCATCCACTCTGGGATCCTCCTGCGTTGCCCTTCTTGAAGGCACTCTCATAATACAGTTGCTCAACATGCGGGAACCTTACGGAATTCCGCTTGACCAAAGTTGACAAGCCAAGAGAACTCAAGAACAATGACTCAAAGGTCACTCAACAATCACAAGCAAGGGTTTTAATCCTACTAAATATCCCAAAACCCAACGCACGTTATCATTCCAGGCCATAACCAAATGGTTAAGGTTGACCTTGCTCTGATACCACTTAAACGGGGATGTCATGCTCCGCAACCATCGGGCACGTCAACATCCCTTTTCGATCGTTAAGTTATGATGTCCCAAGACGCGTCACCGACCCATTTAAAATTTTTTTCTTTTAATTCAGCACATGTGGAAAGTGCTACTTCCCCGGACAACATTTAAACGACAATAGGGATAGCACAACAGGTAGTCAAACCAATCAACATCAGCAAAACAACACTTTTATTTATTTATCTCGTTAACCATGGGAAATACGTATATACAAGCCCTACCTCGGGGCCACTTCATCCAACCATAAAAAAAAAAATACTAGGTTTAGATTAGGGTTAACGCTACTCCGTGCTAACTCAAAAAGGGATCCACATCCACTTTCGACTTTCCACAGCTAAGGGCCCGAAAAATGGCTAACAACAACGGGTGAGATATAAAATCTCCGTGAGTCAATGCCTAAGTTCGAGTAGGGCACTGATTCGTTGAGGGCGGCCTAAACATACAAGTCAATGTTGATAACGGATCAATAACGTGTGACTCTCGCAACTCTATAGCTACCGCATGATCGGGCGCAACTTAACAATTAACCATCAATCACATGTCAGCATACCCCACCTTAGCTCACATATTATACAGTACTCAATATGGCATTCAACCACCCACAAATCAAGGCTTACAACTAGAATACTGATCACAATTTTCATGCCAAATATGGAATAAATAAATTGCACGTGATCAAACATGCAGTAAATAAATTGCACGTGATCACCTATACACAATTCAATCACCATCCTTGAAAGTTGTCAATCAATTTATTACATAAGCCAATTTATATGGTTATTGCCAATATAGACATCACAATTCAAGCATAGAATGATCACAAACGAGTATTAAAATTACACAATAATAGTAGTAAAATAATAAATCGATAGCTTATCATCCAAACCTCGACAGCTTATCATCAAAATCTTGATAGCTTATCGTCAAAATCTCGGTAGCTTATCGCCCAAACTTCGATAGCTTATCGTTCAAACCTCGATAGCTTATTGCAAAAACCTCTATAGCTTATAGTCCAAACCTCGATAACTTATCATCTAAAACCTCGATAGCTTATAGTCCAAACCGATAGCTTATCGACCAAGGTTAACTAACCCAACCATGGTTAACATATAGTAGCAACAGTTAACAAAAAATAATTATAGCTAACTAAAAGTAACTGCGGTTAATGAAAAGTAAGGACCTGCATGGTAACCATTCTCATTCTCTGATTCTCATTCCGATCCAGAAAAACCGATTCCGGTTCAAATGAATTTTTTGATTCTGTTCTTGAATGAGTTTTAGAGAATCAGAACATGTTTGATAACTGCACAAAATTTATGTTTCAAAAAAATGATTCTTTCCCTATTTTTTTATTTAAGTCAAATAACTATGCGGTTAATTTATAAAATTTGATCCTAAATTAAAGACTAATTTTCAATGCACACTCAAATAATTTAAAATACATTATTTTTTAGCATGTCATGAATGAAATGCAAATTTTAATAAATGATGTTTAAAGTTCTTAAATGTCGTGTTTTCTAAATACATAAAAAGATCTTATGACGCACGGCTACGAGTATGCATGTTGGATGCCCTCATCCTCTGCAATATTCTTTGTAGAAGAGTGAAATCTATGAAATTTAGGCCCAACTTTATGAAAATAAGGTCAAACTAGCATAGTCTAAGCTTTTTATATTTTTTAGGATTTTCTAAATTTTTTGTTATTTTTTTAAAAAATTATTTTTTATTTTATTTTTATTAGGTAGAGGGGAAAAATGAAGAGAAAATTACAAGGAAAAAGTGAGAGATGTGAGACTTCATTCTGTTTGCTATTTTCAAAAGTCATTCTTTTTTCGAAAGCAACTATTTTTTGCTTCTGGATTTTACTCTAAAACTGATTTTGATTCTCCAAAATTGATTACGGGAACAGAATCAGAAACAGAATTATTTATGTTACCAAACAGCATTCTCATTTTTTACTGTTCTAGGATGAGAATCGGAGAATGAGAATGGTTACCATGCAGGCCCTAACTATAATTAACTAAAAGTAACTACGATTACTTTAACTAATTAGGGTTGACTAACCCGACCGCATTCATTTAACCCAACTGTAGTCCATTAACTTAGCCCAACCATCATTAACTAAACTTATCAACCATTAACGTAAACTAATCATCCCTAAACGTAATTAACAACCTAATCGGAGATTAGAGGCTAACTAAAAAATAACGGCCGGCGACGACGAACGATTGGCGACGATAACTTGAGCGCGATAATGGCGATCCTCGGCGCTCTCGGCCTCTTGGCTAGGCACGACGGTCAGTAGCTTGAGCTCGGGGGTGGCGTGTGGCTTGGCAACGAAAACCCGTGGTGGCGCGGCAATGAACGACGAACGGAGGAACTTGAATCGAAGCCGAACGAACCGGGTCTCCATTGACCAGCCTCTGTTCTGCTCAAATCCACGAAATTTCATCAACTTTCTGGAAAATCAGCTCTTATATCCAAATATCCCTCGATCTTACGGTTGCGTAGGAGAAAACGGAGCTCAAATCACCCTCCGAACGAGCTCAAACGAGCGATTTTTTCTCGGGCACACGCAGAAATCCGAGAAAGAAAGAGGTGGCCGAATGGTGAGGGAGAGAGAAGAGAGAAGGAGAGAGAGATTATCTTCAAATGGCTTCTTAAACAAGCCTATCTTCAACAAAAGAACCCCTCATAATGACTTGCCTCAAAAGTCTTGCATCATAATGGTCTCTTGACTTTGGTTAATAATGCAAAAAGGGCAATTTGGTCATTTCACAAGGCAAGGATATTTTGGTAATTTCACAAAGTATAGTATGAAGCACTATACTCGTATCGGACCTAGTATTTTGTACGAATTCGTATAAATTGAAATTGAGCTCAAATGAATAGAGTTGGGCTTTAGAATGGCTTAATGAGCTTTAGAAAGCTTATTGGGCTTGCTTTGGGCCCAATGGCCGAACCCTAGTTGGGCTTGAGGCCCAATGTGTCCTCGTCCGGCCCGCTTCCTCGTAGGCTTCAATCTCGACCCATTGATCCTTAAACCGAGATTCTTGAGAAAATCAATCAATTGGCATCTCAATAAGGCGATGTCCAAAAGTTTTGTCATGAAATTCTCGAAGATTCGATACCCATTTTCGGATTATAACTCATGGTCAAAATCGATTGATCGCAACTATAGTTCATCTCAAGCTAACAGGCGGCTTCTATGAGTTACGGGTGTTCGACCCGTAGTTGATTCAATATCAATCTATGTTTAAGCTATCTCGAGCCATGGACGACCTCGGGCGTCATGTAACTGCGAGGCTTCAATCACTTGTTCTAATGTACACGATCTTTAGGAATTGGTTTAGGGTCGTTTGCAATCATACAATGGTTAAACGGATTCACCCACAATCCAATTGTATACTATTGTCGAAACGTTCTATAACCGTTCCTTGATCTGTCTTTAATGGCTTAGAATTATCCCTCGTCAATCCTTATGATCGAACTGTCAGTCCATGGTTGAGTTATCGGGTCGAGCATACTTTGGTAATTTAGCATCAAGGGTAAAATGGTAATTTTGCAAAGGGATAGAATGGTCATTTCAAGGCAAAAGGGTAAAACAGTAAATTTACCTTTAAGGGAAAAATGGTAAATTCACTTCTAAAGTTCGGCCAGGACTAGGCTCGGGCGCAAATGGTCTCGATACTTTAGTTTGACGGTGGGACTATCTGGGCTTGATTTTCTACGATCGATACTACTGAATTATCCAAATCCCTTTTCGGATCAATTACAATTGCGTCCAACCATTGTCACTTAAATCTAAAAAAACCCATATTATTCACTAGGTTAAAATTCAGGACTAAAATCCATCGAATTTATTTTTCTTACAGACCTCAAAATTTCGGGATGTCACAAAAAATGATTATGTTCCTTAGGACATAGTGAATTTTCAATTTCCATTTAATTTTTCCAAGATAAAATATATTTTGAGGTGAAAGAAGTAAACGATTATGATTTTTATAACATATTGACATCAAGCTTTGAGAATAATATTCGTCGTCTAGGATAAAGTGAATTGAAATTTTTGCAACAATTTCCATGTTGGTAACTCTCTCTCTCTCTCTCTCTTTTTTTTTTTTGGCTCGAACATGTTGGATTACTAACAAGTGGTATAAGGACAATATTTGACAATAACAAGTCTCATCATTTAGGAAAACAAATATTAATGAGACTACCTTTTAGGTAAATTATGGGGACCATTTGTACTTTTGAACTTGTTAATACATTGTTATTTAATTGTCGAATAGAACATAGTGTTCCTAATTGTAAAGGATGAACTTATGGAAATAATAGTTTCTAGAGTTCAAATCAGAAACGAATACCATCAAAGTTCAAATTTTGAACTGTAATGGATGCCATCTCCTATTTATTCTAAGAGCTCGGTTTTTAATTTGATTTCCTCCTTTTTTACTGAATAATTTTCATCTTACATACAATACATAGAAAGAAAAATAAAGTCCCAACAAGGGTGTCAATACCTTCCCGCTAGATGCATGAACAATGCCCAATTGAAATTGAAAAACATGAAAAATAAGGAAAGTTGCATTGCTTGAATCATGGAAACGCAGCTATCACGAGTGAAATGATAGATAATAATTTCAATCGAATCTAATTTGATCTTCGAAAGAGATGCGAATATGCTAAATTGGGTTCGTGAATTTTCTTTTATCTGTTCTACCTCTAATTCTTACCTCTCCGACTTTTGCTCTGCTTATCTACAGCTGGAATTGAATCCCACACCTATGATACTAGCGTTCCACCCCCAATCCCTTACTAACAAAACCGCATGTCATGAATTTAATAATCGGCATTTTAAAGAATCTCACTTTTTTCTTTTCAAAATGGCCCTTGTGTATAGACAAAAAAGAAAAAAAAATTGCCGTGTATTGATTAAAGTACAAATATCATATTATACGTAGGGCCCACCAACTTTACGGGAAAAAATACGAACGACGGTCTCACATCAATAGCGCCTCACGCTTCGAATACAAATAGAAAAATTAATGATCAATCTATTCTTCTAAACTCATTCGGTTTCTTTTGATATATAATACCATTCTCAATGATTTCGAGGTCAACCAAAACAAATTAATAAAAACGTAGGTGTTTCACGTCAATGAATTCATTTGCATTATTTTTTCTAATAAAAGATAAGTTTCAATAATATTTCAATGTGAAACTAAAATGAGAAGCGAAATATAATATTAAATGTAAGAAATTTAGTTTGAAGCGCAAGCTACAAACTTTATACTAAACAAAGAAAAGACAAGAGTTCAGTTTTCTCTTCGTCATTGCGCTAATTATGTGATGGAAGGCCTTGATCATATGGTCATTAATGGTTTAAATCTAGAAACACAGTAATGGTTTGAAGAAATTGTACACCTGATTCGGCATTCGTCATTCTTGATGCGAAATTCTGACGATCAAATGCTGAAGCACTTCCCCTCTATGACCCTCCGAAAGCTTGGCATCGATGAGACTATCTCTCACTCTCCTCTCTCACCTTATGAGGAGTCTAAAATGGCGTATGAAATCATTAGGGTTAGATGGAGGTGCCTTAGCCCTATTTATGGAGTTTTCATCCGGGCCATCTCCTTACGGGTCGGGCCGAACTAGGCCCACACTAACCAAGCCCATATTCGGCCCATTAAGAATCTTTATATCCATCCTTTATTAGACCAACTCCGTAACAAGGTAATTATAACCCCAATAAATATAAACCCACGTTAGGATAACTCTAACATTCTCACACTTAGGCTATATTAATTGAAAGTGTACTGTAGTGGGCGCCTTTATGCTAGTCTAGGGATTATTCTTAATAGCCAATCCGATCCTATAGAATCTCAAACACAGAATCATGTCGATGAATGGATAAAACCGTACGCAAAACCATCCATGGTCATGAGTGTTCTTAACTCTACTTTTATAGATTCAATATGGTAGTGTGGCAAATGGATAACACCTCACAAGAGAGATGCTTTATATGTTATCCCCTTTGTCGGGCATCATTCTCTCTTCTTATGTGTCACGAAACCTTATGTGCACTAGAGAATACCTTTATGGTTTCAATGAACCTTCATATGTCTTATCTTCATGGTTAACCTTACTTTACGTGTAATAAGACATATCCTTAAGGTTAGTAATTGAATGACCCCAGCTTTTACTCAAGGTTTACACATACCTTGAGATTTTCGACTGATATACGTATTCAACATCACCTTAGTCATAAATGCCTTATTGCATGCAATAGAGTTGATACATATCAAGATGTTACAAAATGTAACAAACACATATGTGAACATTATTAGAGCAAACACCGAAAACGGCTCCCACTGGACAACCACATCCCATGATGTTGCTAAGCCCATGTTAATGGCATGTCATTCAAATGCACAAGGGCGAAGATCCTTAGTCAATGGGTATGCAACCATATCATTTGTGGAAATATACTCTACTTTAATGTCACCATTTTCAAATGTTTCCCTTATGGTCAAAAATTGACCACCGGACATTTAGACCCCTTAAAACCCCTCCTATTATTGACAAACAACACTGCGGAACTATTGTCATAATACAATTATATGGGCCTATCTATAAAATCAAATATGGTCAACTCCCTAATGAGGTTTCGGAGCCAAATAACTTGAGTAGCAGCCTAAAAGGATGCTATAAACTCCGCTTGCATGGTAGGTGATAATACAAACTTATGTTTCTCACTTTTCCACTATATTGTATTGCCTGCTAACATAAAGATGAACCTTGTTGTCAACTTCTTGTCATCCCGATAACTAGTAAGGTCTAAATCTGAATACCCTCCTAACTGTACGTCCTTAACTTGTTTGTGAATCAGCATGTAATCCTTTGTCCTCTTTAAGTATTTTAAAAGTTTCTTGGCAGCAACCGAGCGATCGTATCCTGGATTTGATAGGTATCTACCTTAAGTTGTAAAAACAATGTTTGGGTTCTCTCAACTTCCATATGAGGACACGATAATAAATTCAGTTTATCACCCTTAATGACAGGACCAATTCCCGACTTACGGTGTTGTATACTGAATCTTTTCATAATACGATCAACACATGTCCTCCGAGACAAACCCAATATCCTGCGAGAATGATCCAAATGGATCTCAATGCCTAGGATGAAAGACGTCTTACCAAGGTCCTTCATGACAAAGTATTTTTACAACATTTGCTTCACTTCATGCGGTAATCCAATATCACTGCTTGTAAGGAACATATTGTCTATAGGAATATAAAACTCCTCCCACCGACCTTGCAGTATATACACTGATTCGTTTTACTTTCGACATAACCAAATGAAGTGATAACATTATGAAACTCTGTATATTATTGTCTGGAAGTTTTGCTTGAGGCCTTAAATAGACTTTTTAGTCTACATATAAGCTTACTTGAACCATCGCCTACAAAACCTTCGAGTTTTACCATAGAGACTTCCTTATCAAGGTCCCCATTCGGGGAGATAGTTTTGATATCCATCTGGTGTTAACTCCAAAATAAAATGAGTTATAAATGCCATGATCACTTTGAAAGAATCTTTATGAGAGACCGGAGGAAAAGGTGATTTTATAGTCTACACCTTCTCCGAGAGTGAAATCTTGGCTGCTAGTCCGGCTTTAAACTTCTCAATCTTTCCTTTTGGAGACCTTTTAGTTTTATACACCCATTTGCAGTTGATGAGCTTATAACCCTCAACAATTCAACAGGCTTCCAAACACCTTATGTTTCATAAACTACATCTCGATTCTTTTCGTATCCAACCACAGATCTAAATATGGACAAGAAACAGTATCTGTGTATGTCACTAGATTAACTACACAGCTGATAACATAATCATGCTCTCCCCGATAGACTATATAGTTCGGCAATTTAGCTGGTCGTCTCTACCTTATAGATCTTCCAAGTAGAACTTCTTTAACCTCATCATGCACATGTGGGCTTGAAGAACTTCATTAGAATCTGTCTAATATCATGATCCCGAACCCTAATAGGCTTAATATGTGATGTAAGAAGCTCCATGATCGTCTTTATAGGCAAAGAAAAACAACACGGTATCCTCATTGTACCGTTGACCTCAATAGTCCGTGAGCATCCTTTTCGGCCTTGTTAAATTCCAAAAACTTGGTTGTCTGTTATTCCACAATTCTTGTACTTCCATTGAGATTATAAACTTAATATCCCTTCAAATGATCCGGGTAAAGATGCAAAGTAATACCGACTAATTCTCAAGTCTAACTTGCTTAATGTTGGGTAATATAACTTCACCTCTGCATGACAACCTCACATCTTTAGATGGCTCATCTAGATTTACATCCAGTCCATAACTCAAAAGAGTCAAAGGAATAGCTTTGGTGAAAACACCGATTATAAGCTAAAGGGTAGCTTAGAAAGATTTACCCCAAAGCAAATCATGTATGTTTGTTCTACTAATCATACTCCTCATTATATCCTTAAGAGTGTTTTACGCCTTTCGGCTACACCATTTTATTTAGGACTTTCAGGCATAGTAAACTTAATTGCTATCCTAGAATCCTTTAAGTATATGGCAAATGGCTCATTAAGATATCTAGCATTGCCATGTCTGCTATAATGCTCACCACCTCGATCTAATTTGACAACCTTTATGACTTTTCCTAATTATTTCTTGATTTCAATTTGAAAACCTTAAACTTGTCAAGAGACTCAAACTTTTCTTTAATCAAGTACATATAACTATATTGGGAACAGTCGTCAATAAATGTGTCAAAATAAAATTTTCAACACAAGATTGTCGTATGAGTCCATTGATATCGGCTTAAATGACCTTCAACATATCATAACTACAAACTGTAAGCTTCTTCTTTGTCTTGGCCATCTTATCTCTACATCACTCTACGCAAGTCTCTCGGTCACATTTAAGAGCAGATAAGATGTTAGCTTTGTCGACCTCCCATTCTTTCCCTAGATAAGTGGCCAAATCTTTTATGCCACAATGCGTGAGACTGTCCTTTAGGCGGAGGTCTCTTGGAAACAACACTTTTAGTTCTATAGGCGACGTAGATATCATTGGGAGTTAAGCATAATCTGTACAATCCATTGGACATATTGCAGCACTCAATCTTATTTAACTTAAAAACACGAAAATACCGTTGTTCTTTGAGTTCAAAAGAGTAACCGCACATGTCCTAACATGATACAAAAAAAAAAGTTCTGTTTAAAGGAATGTACAAGAAATGTATTCCTTAATATTAAATCAAAACCAAAAACTGAAATTAAAATGACATCTCCCACGAACTCAATGTCAACTTTATTGTTGTTTCCCACAGTAAGCTTTGATTCACCTTGATTTGGCTTCTTATGATTCATGAATCTCTATATGGTGAACGCAACATAATTGATTGCACCTCTATCCGCCCTCCACAAACCGGAAGAGGCTTCTGATAGATTGAATTCACAAATCAAAGCCAAAGGATCATTACTTGTATGCTCACTCTTAGACAACCAAGTTTTGTATTTGTTGCGATCGTTTTTATGTAACATTTCTTCTTACAAAAGAAGTGGTCACAATCCTTCTTAAATGATGTTATCTATGGACCCAAACTATGAGAATGGCTGATGGTTTCGGGAGTATGATTTTTAAACTTCTTGCTCGAGATGTCCACTATCCTTATGATGTAATCTTTAATCCCACAAGAACCATCAACCTTATATTGAAGAGTCCTTGCGGATGTATCACAGTACTAAACGAGACATAGTTCCAAGTCACTAAGGCTTCCATCATCTATATAGCGGTGCGGTTAGCTGGTAAATCACTTTCAAAGTGGTACGTAATGGATCGTTTCAGAAATAATAAGCAAATTTGATTACTCTTAAACCAGACAACAAAATGTGTCTTCTTGGGTTTCGTACTATCGGTAGTAAAATCCGTCGACTTATCTTTATTAAGAGCAATATAAACTTCTGCCAGCCATATCCCAAAACTTAAAATCCTCTACCCATTTCTCAAAGTTTGAACCAAGATGAACCTCTATCTTAATGGAGTTACCATTTACAGAGAATGTGACTAATTTAACAAGCAATGTATACTAGTAGCATCATATGAGCACTATGTAACTTGAACCTTATAAGTACATATCTTAAGGGTTAGACGCATCATGTAATCACCTTTGGATAGAATACATAATGTGCACTTTATACATGACAACCCATCATGAAAATATAATCCAACCTTTGTGAATCTCACCACCTTTGAGTGGATGGACCACTAGGATTAGTCGTTCCTCAACCTTATGCTACATATGTGACCCTTCGTGAATCAATATTGTGTAACTTAAAACTACATAAGTACACATCCCGAAAACTACATACATCATCACATAATTACCTTTGGGCAGAATATGAAACATGCAGTTGTAAATTCTCAACATGACAACGGCTATGAGAATATATTCCAATCTTCGTGAATCACCACCTTTGAGTGTATGAATCACAAAAATTGGTCAATCCCCAATCATATGTTGTACATGTATCACTCCATGAACCAATATACAATCACCTCATGTAACATCTCGTGGAGGGGGTGGTATTCCTTGTCCCACATTGCCTAGAGAGGGAGTCTTAAGCCAATTTATAAGGGATTGGGGAATTATTCATTTGCATGAGGCCTTTTCTAGGCCGAGGGCCTAGAGAAACAAAATCGTGCGGGTTACAAAGCCAAAAGCGGACAACATCGTGCAAGTGGGACCTCCCGACATTACGGTTGGTATTAGAACTAATTCTCGACAGCGTATGGGACCACAGTGGGCGCTCACTAGTGCCGTAGTGCCGCTAAGGGGGGGAATATGTAACATCCCATGGAGGGGAAGGCACTCTTGTCCCACATTGCTTAGAGAGGGAGTCTTGGGCCAATTTATAAGGGGTTGGGGATTATTCACTTGCATGAGGCTTTTTCTGGGCTGAGTGCCCGGAGAAACAAAATCGTGCGGGTTGCAAAGCCCAAAGCGGACAATATTATGCAAGTAGGACCCTCGGGCGTTACACCTCCTTTGGAAGTATGACCACGCATTAGAACAAGAGACATCCCATCACAATATGAGACTGATATTTCTTAAATCCAATCAAGTGTGCCACTTTGGCGATCACTACCCAATTGAATTTGTGAATCTCTCTCATACCAGGAATATAAATCTTATGTCTCACATTTACCATATCTAAGTGATTTTATACCCGATTATGGGGGCACTTTATTCTTAAATCACAGGGGATGCTTTTAGCATTGCTCTAGTCATTGATGTATGTTAAACTTTATACATGTCAATACTTAATAATACTCTACACATCATGTATATGGTCATATACATGTGAGCTGGCCTTAGTATTTCCAAAATCATATGGAAATACATGAAAAATGTGAACAATACCCCCAGAAATACATAGATATGGGATTTTTATGCATTTTTCTATCATTACAAGCTCCAAAAATTTAAAATAAATATACCACAATGTAGAGAATCCTTATAAGAGCATGATGGTACCAAGAACGCCCAAAATGGAGCACAGACGCATCTAGACGCGCCGCCCGAAGAGTCTGCGCTTGGGGTACACACGCCGCACGTGCGGGGCACGTAATGCGACCTGAATCAGCCCAACGTCCGGTCCGACCCAACCGGTTTGACCAACACCGATCCGACTAGGGTCTCCGGTCCAACTGTTGACCGGTCGAACCGGTTAACGAGATGACCCGATCGGATTAACCCGGTCAACAGTCAAATCGGACCGGGTCGGGTCGGGTTGACCCGACCCCCGGCCGACGTCATCACCGACATTATTCAATACGTGGCGCCTCCCATGTAACGGAGGCCGCCCTATGGCGGTGCCACGTAGTGCGCCCTGGTAAGGCAGTGATCGCCGGCCGACATCATCAATGACGTCGGCGGCCCAAAGGCGATTCCTTGGCCACACGTGAAAGTGCGTGGTACAACGCGATGCCGCCCCCTCGGGGTGTGACCTCGCATAGGGGCTCATGCAACGTCTTCCGAAGGCCAGCAATCACTCGTTTTGCTCGTCTCAACTTGAGGAACCCAAATATCCAATAAAATTCAAGTTTCACTAGACGAAATTTTCAAAAACAGGCAAAAACCGTAGGTTCTAATTTGGAACTACGGCGGTTCAATTCACCTCCTACGGATGCGTGCTACCACTCAAAACGACCGCCTTATCACGAGGAACCCAAATATGTAATCAAAATCAATTTTCATAGGATAAAACTTCCAAAAACGGGAAAAAAATCAAACGTTTCAGATTTAGGCCACGTATACTTTGATACCACATGTAAGCCGTTATAAACCTTAAGTCGGCAATCCCAGGATCAACACAACTAGAATTTAGAAATACAGTAATGGTTTGAAGGAATTTATGCACATGATTTGGGATTCGTCATTCTTGATGTGGAATTCTGATGATCCAATGCCGAAATACTTCCCTTCTATGACCCTCCAAAAGCCTGGCATCGATGAGACTGTCTCTCACTCTCCTTTTTCACCTTATGAGGAGTCTAAAATGGCGTATGAAATCACTAGGGTTAGAGAGGAGCGCCTTAGCCCTATTTATAGAGTTTTCGGTTGGGCCCTCTCATCACGGGCTGGGCCAAACTCGACCCACACTAGCCAGGCCCATATTCGGCCCATTAAGAATCCTTATATCCATCTTTTATTAGACCAACTCCGTAAAAAAATAATTACAATCCCAATTAATATAAGCCCACGTTAAGATAACTCTAATAGAAGCCGCTGCTGGATGACACCCATTGAAGCTTGGTTTTCAAATCGCTTTTCTAAACGAGAACAAGATCTCTGTTGCTCTCTCCGGTAGGTCGGGGACTCCACATCACCGTGAGCGCGGAAATAGAGTTCGAAGTAGAGATCAAGCCGGGAGCAAGAGTAGAGAGCGAGCTGGGCGCTGAAGTAGAGCACTAGATGAGGGGCGGAGCGGAGCGAACAAAAAGCCCTTGAACGATAGAGTAGAGGGCGGAAAAGATGGGCGAAGCAGAGAGTGAGCCGAGCGCCGGAGTAGTCTGTTGGAACGAGTGTCGGAACAAGGCGATAGAGCAGAGCGCCCTCGAGTGACGGAACAATCCGCAAGAACGAGGACCGGAACGGAGCGATGCAACGATGCCGGAGCGAGCGATGGAGCAGAGAGGGGACAAGGGACCCAAAAATTTTGAACTCGCTCGGTAGAGGGAGGAAAAGATTCGGTCTTATTTTGAATTTGGGACTATGGACGTAATTGAAGTGAGTTACGTGAAAGGATGCAGGATGGTTACCACGGTATACCACCGGTCATCCAACGAAGAAACCCCCGAACACAACAACCTGTTATCTTTTTCATTATTTTTACATTTCCTTGTACTGCATTCTGAATTTTCTTTAGTTGTAGCTTTCCGATTCTCATCGTCGAGTCAAACTTCGGCATGTATCTTTATCCTTAGTGTTCCGTCATTGAGTCAAACTCCGAAAGCATTCCGTCATCCAATCAACTGATCAATATGACAACATGCCTTTTTTTATGGTCAAGCTAGGTCCAATCAGAGCTACCATATATTTTCTTCTACACGTGATATGGAAGATATTGGCTTGAATGTATTTAGAGGTGTTTTGCAAAGTGTCCCTCTCGTAGATTCATAGGTGGAATCAAATAATAGTTCTTTTTTATTTTTTAACATCGGATCGAACAACAATTTGACGGTTTCATCCTCCCACACAAAAGAGGAAGGCGGATGGATGTTTCTTCACACGGACGTGTATTTAGATGGAACTTCCTTTAGCCCGCAATCCTTTCTAATTTCTCCCTACATCCCTAAATCTTAGGCTGCCACATGGTAACCATTACTGTTCAGGAAAATTGATTCGATTAAAATGACTTTTTCTTATTCTATTCTTGAATGAGTTTTATAGAATCATAACGAGTATGATAACTGCCGAAAATTTCGATTCCCGGAATAGAAATGCGTTTGATAACTACACAAAATTTCTATTTCGAAAAACTATTTCTCTTCCTAATTTTTTTTTCATTTAAGTCAAATAACTATGTAGTTACTTTGTAAAATTTCATCCTAAATTGAAGACTAATTTCCAATGCACACTAAAATAATTTAAAATACATTTTTTTTAGCATGTCATAAATGAAACACAAATTTTAATACATGACGTTTGAAGTTCGATTGAAGCATGGGACAGTTCCTATATTAAGAACTAATTTTTTTCTTTAAATGTTGCGTTGTCCAAAATACATACAAATATAGCAACCGAATAACCAAATTATCCACCGACAAAAGAATACCAAATTATCTTCCTTGATACAAAGTACAAGCCCTTCACTAGCATTTTGCAGCTTTTGTCCTAAATCCAAGTGGGTGTTTCGCTTCAGCTCTACGTGCAAATGGTCACATTTTGTGATGCACGGCTACGAGTATATATGTTATCATCCACATATTTGATGTCCTCTTCTTATGCGACATTTTTTGCAGAAAAGTGAAATCTAGGAAATTTAGGCCCAAATTTATGAAAATGAGGTTAAACTAGCCTAATCTAATCTTCTTCTATTTTGAGGGATTTTCTAAATTTTTTGTGATTTTTTAAAAAAATTCCAAAATTTTCTGAAATTTACTTTATTTTGTTTTATTTTTATTAGGTTGAGGGAAAATAAATGAGAGAACTGAAAGGGAAAAGTGAGAAATGTGAGATGTCATTCTGTTTTGTGATTCTCAAAAGTGATTTTTTTTTCCAAAACTAACGTTTTTTTTGTTCCGAATTTTGCTCTAAAACTGATTCTAGGAATATAATTAGAATTAGAATCATTTACATTACCAAACAGGGTTCTCATCTTTTTTTGTTCCAGGGAACAGAATCAAAGAACCATAATGGTTCCCATGCAGGCCCTTAGTAACCAGTTAACCACTCACAAACCGGTTTCATCGTTGTGTCGTCGCTGGTTGTAATACTTTGCCTCATCTCTCGAATGGAGATTTAAGCAGCGGAGCCAAGATAAATTTTCGCTGGGATCAATTGATTAAAGGTACAGTGTACATGCATAGACAAACACTTATTCCGATCACAGGGTATATTTTAGAAAACCAACTCCAAAAATGGGCAAAACTACCAAAGGTGAAATTTATGAGCCGGAATATAATGTTGCACAAAGAGTCCGGAGCTCAAGATTCGTGCTTCATAGCAGTAGTATCTTTTGATAGGCGTTGAATCCGGTTAAGCTTCAATATTTCACTGGCGAGAAACACTGATTATGCAATTTTTATGGGGGCACAAATTAAAATGTGCGCTGTCTGAACGAGTACACAACATAAGAAAATCTGTATTTATCATAAATCTAATCTAAAAACATTGTTATCATGAATTTACATTAATCGTATTACAGGCCTACAAAATGTGCATATAAAGAATACGCCTATTTTGATCTTGATGTTTTTAAGAGAAAAAAAACTGTGACAATTAAATTTATTATTACATTGTGTTATCTAATGAAATACTAAACGAATAGTATGTTTAAATCAATATAATATTGTGTAATCATATTTGCAAAACCCTGAACGTTATTTGACGTCTTCAAATATTAGTTTGACTAACATAAATGTATAAAATGAGTCAAAAGTGAACTATTTTTCCTAAAAACAAATATTTTATTATTGATGGTACTTTCTTGACCTATTGTAAAGATGATAATGTTTTTCATCTTCCCAAACAAAAGCGGAGATGCAAGCAATAATTCGAATATCTTGAAGCAAAGAGAAATTATCAATCTAGTACGGCAAACTGTCAAATTCTCATGGCAGACATTCAACTTTAAGAAATTACAGAGCGATGACACGCCGAATCCCCTCAAAATTGCTCCCACTTTAAGAAACAATGCTCATCATTGTGACTCGATAATGTTGGGGCTAACAACACAACCTAAAGAGTGGTGAATAGATTGTTGCAAAACTTTTTCAGATTTTGCAGAAGATCAAAAGTGATATGAAAAAAAACAGGTGAGCAAATGTTTCACAAAATGATATCTGCATGTGTGCAAAGCTAAGTAAAGATTGAGTGAAAAACAAGTATACTAGATATATAGTGGTTCGGCTTATATACCAAGCCTACGTTCATTCTATACAACCGACAGCCAAAACATGGGCTGGAATGGATCGATAAACTGCCTATGTGCTGATCTTTACAAAAAATAGATCACGCTATCTTGATCCGGCCACACTACTCAAGGTTGTACACTTGACTATTGCACGATTGCGCAGCACAACAGACCACAAGATCTTTCAACAATATAAGCTCATCAACAAGAAAAAGTAGCTAGAC
Source organism: Rhodamnia argentea (assembly GCF_020921035.1). Taxonomy (NCBI): domain Eukaryota; kingdom Viridiplantae; phylum Streptophyta; class Magnoliopsida; order Myrtales; family Myrtaceae; genus Rhodamnia; species Rhodamnia argentea. Next base: position 20,054,631 of record NC_063150.1, on the reverse strand, counting down.
CAAAGCATTTGGATTTCGAATGCAAAGGTTGCTTCTCAAGCCTTCGTGATCCTTCCTTTTTTAAAGGCCACGGCAATATGACCATTGGAGGGTCCTTGGAGAACCAAAAGAGCTAATGGAAATTGATGGGACTTCTCGTCTTCGAAATAGAATTGACCATATAGATGCTTTTTAAATACAGCCTAGACTTTCCAAAAAATAGGTGCTAAGCTATTGTTTCACGTTGACAGCTTTCTACTGAACTCTGATAGAGCAAGACACAAATTCTTCCCGTTGGGCTTTCTCATCAAGTAACGGCTATACCAGCCAATCTTCACAAACATCAACTCATATGGACTTTAAAGACCATTACTAACATAATCTTTCAAGCTTCGATATTAAACAATCGGTCACCAAATCTCTTATGGTCCTCAACGGATGTTTCTATGAAAGTGCTTCAAACTTCACACAATCCTTGCCCGATGGTCATCACATGATCCATAGCCGGAAATCTCAAACATCTGCACACCAAAGGTAAATTAAATACAAAAGATAGTTTAGCAATCATGAAAATATTTTATGAGATGTTTCTCTAATAGACAAATTGAGATATTTACAAGCCTATTTATCAAGGTGCTGGAGCATGGATAGGTACTTCTTCAAATAGACAATTTGGCCAGATTCACCCCCACCATATAAATGTACTTGTAGAGGGATGAATGTGGATACCAGTGCTACTTCAAATAGATAATTTGGCTATGACTTGTTGCTCCAACAACTTTGCGGTCACTCCTCCATTGAATTTGCGAAGACATTTAAAACAATCTTACGTGTGTCATGACTCCATGATTAGCAACTTAGGATCCTAGGTATTCTTACAAGGAACTCAAGATCTATTAAAAGAGTACGGTTTTTACAAAGTAGGGAACCTTGTAATTTCTCCGAGGCCGCATTTGCTCCCAATGGGCCTATAATGGAGTTTGTTGCCTAAGAGCAATTTCAAGACTTAAAACAGAGGCAAAGGGTACAACTGTGACAGTTTTTTAATTGCGCATATAACATGATAATCCATTGGATCAGTAAACCATCAAGTCTAGTGGGATGGGCGTCAGATCAATTCGGCCTTGCACATACAAAATTAATGCGTTAATTATGTAGATCAAACATTTGCGAATTAGCTGTTGGTTATTGGCTCCAAATGAAACATGGACAATCACGGAATTTCTTAAACAAAAAAGGATTGAGGTTGCCAAGGAGCCTCTGGTATGATTGCACGTATTGCATACCTGCAAATTTGACATGTTAAAAGGTTTTTACTAAGAAATGGGCAGAATAATCATCCAATTACAACACATCATATGAAATCAATTGGCCATAAGTATCGATTGTCAATAAGTATACTTTTACACTAACTTCACACAAAATTGGGGTCGTCTTTTTACACTAGTCCAACGTGAATGAATTTATGTCGAGATTATGCAAAAGTACAAAAAAAAAAAAAATGAAAATACCTACTCCTGACCACCTCACTGATGTCCATCACCCCTTCCATTTTCATTCCTTACATAAATATGCATGCTCCCACATAACGAATCCACCTAACTGTCTTTCTTTCCAGCATTTTTTCTACTTAAACGTCTTTTTTTCTACAGAAATAGAATGTCTTCTGTTCAAATTTAAGCATATGATTGATGTAGAAGTGTCTGGGATTGAGCAACCGAATAATTTATCTTTAAGCATTTTTTTAATTTTGTGACTGAGAACAAAGAAAACCATTAACAATAGTACCCGAGAAATTAATATAAGAAAAATAAACATGGACAGGCGAAAAGACAATAAAAAGAAAAGCAAGAAGCAAAAAATAGTTGGTGGTTGCGGTCGGCTATGGGTGGCGGCCGGCGATGGTCATTGGTTGGCGGTGGTCTCAGGCGGCAGTCAGTGGAGGTCGGCAGTGGCGATGGTTGACGGTTGGTGGGCAAGGGGTAGTGGGTCGCGGTGGTCGCAGGTGATAGTGGGTCGCGGTAGAGGTCGGTGAAGGCAGGCGTGATCGAAACTAGGGTGAGGCGAGAAGTATTTTTTAAGTTGATAAATAATTTTTTTAATTTTTCAAATTAGGGAAAAAATAATTTAAGAAGTGAAAATTCACTTAAGAAATAAAAATTTCTTTTTGAAGTAATTTTTTTTATCAAACGGCGTTTATATTTCAGAAATGCTTTTGGAGCAAAAACTCGATTTCAAAAATGTTCCCATGCGCACCCTTATATTCCGCAACAAGGTTTTTTTTTTTTTTTTCCAAATTCAAGAAAGATACAAACAAAAGAAAGGAAATGGAAAAGGACGCCGCAGATGACTTCCATAGCAAAAGGTTGCCTTGGCAGGTTACTTTTCTCAATGACTTGTCCCGTCCTTTTCCTGGAGTTCTCGAAACACGAAGGAAAGGTTTTGAGTTTACATCAAATCGTGTAATTTGTGATGATCCATCCACGAGGTGAAATTGCTTTGGGATAGTGAAAGGGTGAGGAGAAACAAAGAGAGACGTGGGAGAGCGACCATAATTAACAGCATGAATATCACCAAAATCCTTAAATTGGTATGAGATAAATTTATTTTAAATAAATTTTTTTGACAAAAAAATCATAAAATACTTATGACAAATTAACTCTTTATGAATTTATCTTAAATTTAATCATTAAATTGCTGATTGAGATGACACGTGGCAATTAATGAATTTACTATATTTGAACTTTTACCCTCCGTTACCCATCCATGGGTGACTCAATTGGTTAGGACGCACTTGGGATTGTGTGGTTAGGCGCATTGGCTCTAGGTTCGATTCCTCAATTGAGCACTTGTGATTTAAGTGGGAGGCCATGGTGGTGGGTAGTTATGCTAGTCTCTCCCAAGAAATAGTCGAGGTGCGCGCAAGGTGGCCTGGATACCTGGATTATAAAAAAAAAAAAAATTTACCTTGCATTTCTCATATGTGTACCCGTTTGGATTTTTTCATGGTATTAGCTCAATTTAACGAAAATTAACGGAGGGTAAATTTATCACATATGAAGTAGTTTGAAATTATTGGTGGTGAATTTGACCAAAAAAAGAAATTATTGATGGTAAAAAAATTAGTTTGAGATAAATTTATCACAAATATATTAGTTTGAAAATTTTTATGATCAAAAAATTAATTCAAGATAAATTTATCATATGTGTATTAAATTTGAGAATTTTTGTAATATTAATCGGCATTAATATCACTAAAAACAAACTCTATCCATGACCATAATTAATGTAGAAAACCTCGACTCTAACATAAAATTTTAGCCTTCACATGCATGTATGAAGTCCAAAGGACAGATGAGACAGTACGATCTTAGGCGTTCGCGTGCATTGCATGAAGTCGTACCGCCCTCGACTTGCTTGCTTCACTTTCCAATTGATCTTCTCGTTGGAACTCGGGTCTCAAGTTATAAAAAAAGAACTTGGACGCAAAAATGGTGGGAAGCAACACAACAGGACAATGTCGAAACAAATAATGCTCATCTGTACACTTAACAGGGGAAGAAAAGATGGCTGGCCTTGATATTATGGTGGAAGGTAACACAGCATTGTACAACGTTGTGATAAATAATGATCACCCGCAAGGTGAAAGTGAAAGGGTAGGACAGAGAAAGAGAGGCCAGGACACCCCAAACTGACGCAGAAATGGAATGGAAGAACACGTCACAATCCTCGCTTTAAGTCTCTCTCTTCAGACTCATGTCTCCTCCTCTCCAAACCGTGCACGCGTGCTCGCAGATGCAGAACACACATCGCGACTAGTACTAAAGATTTTTCAATATCTTTTGAAACTCTGCATCATCGAATTGGTCAAAAGAGCAGGAAGTCATAAAAGCTTTCGTGAGAACTTGGAAACAGTACGATTAATAAGCAAAGAAGGAAAGAAAAAAATAGAAATGGGAGGGGATGGGGACATGGGAGGATGCTGCTCATTTTTGCTTTTGCTCAGGCCCCATGTGCTTTGCAACAGTAAGACCCGTACACACGACTCTCCCACCCTCTGCTTTTCTATTACAATGCTTACTACGTATTCCCATTAATCCTCTTACTCAGGTATAGGTCAGAAGAATTTCGAATTTCACATTACTAACATTTTTAAATAAAGGAACTTGTAATAAATATTTTAGACAAAAAATGATTATGTTCCTTACAACATAGTGATTTTTCGATTTCCTTTTAATTTGTCTAAGATAAAATATATTTTGAGGTGAAAGGAGTAAACGATCGTGATTTTTATAACATATCGACATCAAGCTTTGAGAATAATGTATTTGTCATCTAGGATAAAGTGAATTGAAATTTTTCAAACAATTTCCATGTTGGTTACTCTTTTTTTTTTTGGCTCGAGCATGTTGGATTACTGACAAGTGGTGTAAGGACAATATTTGACAATAACAAATCTCATCATTTAGGAAAACAAATGTTAATGACACTACTTTTTAGGTAAATTATCGGGACCATTTGTACTTTTGAACTTGTTAATACATTGCTATTTAATTGTCGAATAGAACATAGTGTTCCTAATTGTAAAGGACGAACTTATGGAAATAATAGTTCCCAGAGTTCAAATCAGAAACGAATACCATCAAAGTTCAAATTTTGAACTGTAATGGATGCCATCTCCTATTTATTCTACGAGCTCGGTTTTTTAATTTGATTTCCTCCTTTTTTACTGAATAATTTTCATCTTACATACAATACATAGAAAGAAAAATAAAGTTCCGACAAGGGTGTCAATATCTTCCCGCTAGATGCATGAACAATGCCCAATTGAAATTGAAAACATGAAAAATAAGGAAAGTTGCATTGCTTGAATCACGAAAATGCAACTATCATGAGTGAAATGATAGATAATAATTTCAATCGAATCTAATTTGATCTTCGAAAGAGATACGAATATGCTAAATTGGGTTCGTGAATTTTTTTTTTCTGTTCTACCTCTAATTCTTATCTCTCCGACTTTTGCTCTACATCTCTACAGTGGAAATGGAATCCCGCACCTGTGATACTAGCGTTCCACCCACAATCCCTTACTAACAGAACCACATGCCATGAATTTAATAATCGGCATTTTAAAGAATCTCACTTTTTGCTTTTCAAAATTGCCCTTGTGTATATAGACCAAAAAGAAAAAAAATTGCCGTGTATTGATTAATGTACAAATAACATATTATACGTGGGGCCCACGAACTTTATGGGAAAAATGCCAACGACGGTCTCACACCAATAGCGCCTCATGCTTCGAATACAAATAGAAAAGTAGGTTTCTTCTAAACTCATTCGGTTTCTTTCGATATATAATACCAATCTCAATGACTTCAGGGTCAACCCCAACAAATTAATAAAAAACTAGGTTTTTCATGTCAATGAATTCTTCTGCATTTTTTTTTCTAATATAAAGATAGGTTTCAATAATATTTCAATGTGAAACTAAAATGAGAAAGCGAAATATACGAAAAATAACAACATATTTCATTATGCATGTATAGAAAAAGAGGTATATTCAGGCTTCGTCAAACTAACTCCAGTAGCCCTCTCTTGTGATAGCTGTATTCTCTAAACCTTTCTTTCAAGCTAAACTCCGATTTGGTCTAAGTATAGTGCCAATTGGAATTGAAACATTGATTTCCATATTTCATTGAATTATTCGTGTACGAAATTACCACAAAACCCTTTTACACATTCAAAAGTGCGAAAAATTACTTTTGGCGTAAGATATTTGGTTGCGGTAACAATTCCTTGAAAGAGAAACATAATGTAAATGTATATACTTAGTTTTCTCTGTCCCGTAACGAGTAGCTTTACATCGTGTTTTGCAATACTCGTGTGCTTTTTCTAGGCTAGAAGGATTTTTTCCCGACCTAACTTGACTCTTTCAGATACACTTGATTAACACGACAACATGCCTCTTTCGATGGTCAAGCTAGTAGGTCCAATTAGGGCTACCATATATTTTCTTCCACGTGAAATGGAAGAGATTCGCTTAAAGGTATTTAGAGGTGTTTTGCACAAAAGAGGGAGGCGGATGTATGTTTCCTCACAATGACGTGTGTTTAGATGGAACTTTCTGTGGCCCGCAATCCTTTCTAATTTCTCCCTACGTCCTTGAATCTTAGTACCCACTCACGACCCGGTTTCATCGCCATGTCGTCGTTGGTCGTGACACTTTGCCTCATCTCTCGAATGGGAGAATGGGCAAAACTACCAAAGGTGAAATTTATAACCTGGAATATAATGTTGCAACTAAGAGTCTCGAGCTCATAATTCGTGCCGCATAGCAGTTGCATCTTTTGATAAGAGTTGAATCTGGTGAAGTGTCAATGTTTCACTGGCGAGGAAGGACGGATTGTGCAATTTTCAAATTTGCACTGTGTGAAAGAGTACAAAACATAAAAGTGCTTGAGAAAATCTGTATCATGAGGTTACATTAATCACAATTACAGACATATAAAATGTGCATATAAAGAAGATGCCTATTTTGATCTTCATGTTTTCTAGAGAAATAAAACCGTGACGATTATGAGTTATCTAATAAAATACCAAGAGAGTAGTACGTTTGTTTAAATCAATATAAAATGATGAAATTAATACTTTAAGACCACGAAATTTTGCGAGGGAACGTCACTGGATGCCACGCTTCGGTAACCAATGCTCAACGTTGTGACTCGACGGATCGAGTAATTTACAAGCCCATATATCATGGTGCGGGAGCGCGAATAGGTATTGCTTCAAATAGACAATTTGAGGGATGAATGTGGATACCAATGCTACTTTATTAATTTTTATTTTTATTTTTGTAGGATGATTGGATCAAATTATGGAAGTATCCACGCTATGAGTTTTTTTTATTATTATAAGAACTCTTTTTGCAAATTCTTCATTTTATAAAAAAATTATAGAAATAATAATCTATTATGCATATATAAAAATATATTTAATATATAACGTATCTTCAATGTGTCGAAAATTTTATTTTTTAGAAATGACGTGTCGTGTCTTGTCGTGTATCGCGTGTCAGCGTCGATGCTATTTAGCATATTTCTTAACAAGGAGTTAGAAGGCGGAGAGAGCAAAAGCCGTTCTAAGACGAAGGTAATTAATGGAGTAGGTCTTGAAAGAATTATTTGCGAGCAGAGCCAGTGGGCTCCACACGGCCGGCGTGAAGCCACGTGTCCATTCTTGATTGTGGAATTAAATGATAAACAGTATACCATTACTATGAATTGTAGCTGTGGAAAGTTAATACTGTTCGCTTAGTCCTGGACAAGAAGTTTCTGCGAATAGGAGCTAGGTAAACCCTTGCATTTTTATTAATACATCTTGTTTATGAAATGTGTCTTGTTTCACTTCTGTACGATCTCTCTCTACTTCCGCGAGCTTATAGCCCACACAAAAACATCAAACATAAATCCACTAAATTAACCTTAAAAAAGGGTAAATCCATCCCATCAACTCTCTCTCTCTTTGGATGAAATTAATTTTTCAAAATGTACGCATAAATTATGTTACAAAAAAAATCCAATAATAGTGAGTCCAATCAAATATGTCGACTACAAGATTTTTGAGGAAATAAAACAAACCAACAAATTCATGCTCCAACCTTACCCAAAAAAAAAAAAAAACAAATTCATGCTCCATTAGTTGCTACAGAAGTTCATGAACAAGACGATCAGTAACATTTTTCATGAATTAAAGTTGAAACACGCACTCAATAATTTGATGTGCATATATCATCTTTGCATTTTTTATTTTAAAGAAAGTTGAGAATGACTTCCGTGCGTTCACAGTGCCAAAGAAAGATTTGAGGCTGCATCAAATCATACTTTGTGATCACCGACGAGGTGAAAGTGAAGGGTTAGGAGAGAGTAGAGAGGCGAGGGAGAGCCGCTCTAATTAGAATCATTGCTAACTCTTCCCTCGACCATAATTAACTCAGCAAACCCTTAATCCTAGGGCTAGGTTATGAAAAATTATGCATGCCACGACAACATGGACGCCAGTCCTCTCTCTCTCCGCGTACAAAATTGCAAGGAGTTAATATGAAAACCCTCCACCTTTCTCACAGTTAATGAACAAGAGCAAGAGCAGTACAAAAAGAAAAGACTAAATGCGCAAATGACAACCTTTCCCAGTTACATTTATGGCTAGATATAAGTTTTTTTTTTGTACGAGTTTCTAAGCAAAGATACGCGATTGATAACGACAAAAATTTATGATTTGAAACAAAAATTCGTTTGATAACAACATAAAATTTCTATGGTGGGGCAATCAGCGGATGGAGACCAGAGACTGGCAAACGGCCAACAGGGGCAGGAGAGTGGCGAACATCGACCGACTATCAGAGATCCACGGATGGTGAACAACGGGGGAATGGTCGCCGAGGACCCAAGACCTGTGATCGGTGGATGGTAGTCGATGAGCGGCGACTAGCAAATGGTGGGCGAACGATCATCGGGGAATCAAGACACTTGATTAGCGACCGGCGAATAGCGAACGAGGATTGATGACCCTAGGGTAGCGGTCAAGGTCCGAAGATCGGCAAATTTGTCGCTTTTCGGCTTAAAAATGTTGATATCAAAATACATGATTAGATTGGCCCTTACTCATGGTGTTGCTTGTTATTTACCGTGCATGCATAAAATACGAGACTTGACTAGGCTGCGTTCATTTGGCTCATGTCTCTACTTTCCCACAAAAAACCTCTGAAAAATCATAAAGAACAAAAAATGTGGGGGAAAAATTGCCACCGTACCTCGATTTGTTGCTGAAAAGAAAAAAAAATTGAAGAAAATCTGCACTAGGGACAAAAGGACATGGAAGGTTTCACCTTACACTAATAACCAGCGGCACAAGGGTCTAAGTCTTCTGGGGCAGTCACCTCCGTAGTTGTCCTTGATGCTGGTATTTTTTCTTCTGATTAATTAGACTTTATTGTACGTTTTTTTGGGCGCATTTAGTAAAGTGTAATTTGTATGTAGGCGAGGGCAGTAGCAATTAGGGCCGTTGGTGGAGAAATTCTGTCCAATAGCCATAATATCTCTTTGATGCTCTATGACATTGACAAACATGCCTCCAAGTTGGCAAAATTAAGGCTGACGTTAATGGGAGGCAGCAATTTTAACTTGCACGATTGGTATAGCTAATGTATTTGATGTTAATATATATGGATAGTAAAATAAAATTTGGGAATTGAATCAAAGATAGTTGGTACAACCACAATTGAGGAGGCATGCAAGGGAGTATACTATATTGTTGCAATAGGCGAATGTGCCCTTGCACGACAGGATTCAAGACTGGGGACGATGGAACAAAATCTCGGGATTTACCGGCGGTTGGCCCAAGCTCTGGCGAGACATGCTAATCTAAATTGCCGGGTAATTTTCTTGAAAAAATAATCTAGTGGTTGCCCCTTCATATATCCAATATTTCTCTTTTTTGGAGGAGCTCATAGCCAGCCACCCGGCCTCGCTCTCAGCCTTGTGGTGCACCATTTCACATTATTTTTTTATTGGGAAACATCTCTCGCAACAATGATTGATTCATATTTAGTTGCTGGGTTGATTGCTGAGCAGATATATCTTTTGGGACCTGACCGTATCCACAATTTGATCTATTGGGATATCAATAGTACTATTCAGCATGTGGATATTCCGCATGCGACGCTAGACTCGAGAAATGAAAATTTGCGGCAAGCCATCAACAATGATAAATAATAAGGAAAAAAAAATTATTTATTGATGGATTAACGCTAATTGTATTGTAGTAAAATCTTTGCTACTCGTAGGGTGATGGTGGATATGACAAGACTCATCGGGCCGCATGCGTTGGATATAAGGGCCAGAGGCCGGAATCCGGAGAAGTCACTTTTTTTAGATAGTTTCACGTCTTCTATTTGTCGTCATCTTTTCATTTAGTGTGAGGGAACCCCGAGATACAACGGCTTTTGCCTTCTATTTTTGGCCCGAAAGCTTGTTTTTATTCTGAATTTTTTTAATGCACTTTCTTAGGGTCGTTGGCATTCTGTGGCTTTGTTTTTAAATAGCGCATACGATGTGCCGAAGGGCGTATTTGCGGCCTTCTCAGCCACGTACGAAGGTGGGGGACAATGGTTGATCCACCAAGGTACATTAAACCTTACTCTTTCCCTGAACTGATGCATATTTGAGATGTTTGATTGTGTGAAGTGTGTGGCCTGTAGGCTTGATCCAAGCAGCGTTTTTGTTCCCGACTGTTGTCAACTCAAGGGAACAGTCCCAACGCTTTCACGAGGAAGCAGTTGCTGTGTTTCATCAAGGACTTTTAGATGGTTAGTAAACTTCTCAAGATATAGCTGTTTCGAACAATGACAATGAGTTCTATATTCATTTTGGTTCTGTATAAACAGATGAACTGCGATACCGAGAATATTGGTGTCATAATGAAATTCATAGTCAACCCTCTTGGCAGTACTTCAAAAGGGCAATATGTAGCAGATCACCCGAAGGTGCAAGGTAGATGTACATATTAACCAAAAAAAAAACTAGATTGAGATGTCGTTACCATGAGTGCCACAATATCTTCCTTCCCCATGCTCCTCAAAAACTCCCATGAAGGCATCACAATGCTCTGTATAAAACAGGGAGAAAGGTCCAAATTTTTCTGAGAAGAAATATAGAATGTCTTAAGAAATAAATGCACAGGGAGGGTAACAATGCAATCAAGTTCGAGAGGGAGAACATACCAAAGAAAAAAAGGGTGGTCACTTTACTATTTTTCTGAGATTTCTCTTTCAATTGCCAGACGAAAACCATGTCAACTGGTTCTAAACTGTCTTCACAGCTTTCATAGTCAAGGTATTCCATTGAGAATATATACTAAAAATACATATTAGTTAGTGTTCTATTCAAAGGGAGAAAAGTCCAGGCTCATGGGTCCTAAAAAACGGGGATCACTCTACTAATTTTTTTTTAGATTTCTCTTTCAATTGCCAAACGAAAACCACATTTACCGGATCCAACTGCCTTAAAGGTTTCATAATCGAGCCATTACATTGAGAACATAGATTAAAAAACATATGAGGAAGTGTTCCATGCAAATGGTCATGCATTTTAATTTTACTAGCAATTATACTCTTTAATGTCCTTTCTAATTGATAAGACTTTATTGAATGAACTCAAGGTAAGTGGAAATTGCGAGTAAATTTAAAAAACTGTCCTCCGCTAATGGAGTTCTGTTTTCGCACCATGAGTCATTGGCTAAAGAAATGTGATCCATATCTCGTGGGAGACTGCCAATGAAAATTTTCTTTTTATTACTTTATCCTGAAGCGGTCCCGATACAATTGCGTAAAAGATCATACGGTTTGCTATTTTGAAATTACGAGTATCTGAATTCCGAACTTACTAAATCTTGGTTGCTTTTCAATTCCAAGGCTGTTTTCTACTTGGCTGGCTTTGTTCCATTTTTCTGGTCATGTTTGTCCTCTAAGGTAGTAGTCTCAACTAATGATATTAGTGTTAATGGCAATTTACACTAGTTTCTGACCAAAGTCAACTGCATCAGTTAGAGAATCATGTGGTGACTTGTTTGCACCAAAACCAGCCGCATTAAAACAGTTCTTTTTAATGTGGCATCAAGCAACGCTTGCTGGTCGTTTGCTTTCCGAACAATATAAAATAAAGAAACCGATGATGCCCTGGTTAGTTCGTGGATTTGTTTTCCGATCATTAGCTAGCTTACCATACTGCTTTTGGGATATAGCAGTGGTCCATTCATTTGGTAGGTGGCATATCCGTAGTAATTTCATTAAAAAGCTTCTTAGATCTGCTCTATGCTGATGACTCGCAGAGGCACTAGCCCACCGATCCATTGTGGCATTGCCCAATTAAAGTCAGCAGCTGTGAGAGCTGCACTCTGCATACGTGCCACGGCCCCTTCATGTTTGTCAAAGTGGCCCATAGATTGCTAGTACATAGAGCACAAGGCAATACAAATCGAACTTTCTTTATTAATTAAGTGTGTCAAGATGTTTACTAGGTGGTGGTATCTATCCAAGACAAGAAATTTATTGCAATTTGTGGAGACTCAAAGTTCTAAGATCGCTTTATTTGGAGTATTTTTATGCTGGCTAGCGGCAATATTCGTGCATCTATTATATTTTGCATCTCTTGCGGTTGTCCCCATCCTCTATTTGTTTTTCCAGTGAAAAGTGTGAATATTTGCAGCGTTTGTGAGGTAGGAATTGGGGCGTTTAGTGAGTACCGACGGGGCACGAGTAAGAACCGAAGTCCATGGAAAAATGAAATATTTCTTGTACAATTAGGGAAGAACTTAGATGGACTCTATGACAAAATCGTCCCATGCAGTTGGACTAGCTCATTTTTTTCCTCAATAGTATAAATGGTGAGACAAATTTGTCGCTTTTCAACTTAAAAATGTTGTTATCAAAATACATGATTAGATTAGCCCTTATTCATGATGTTACTTGTTATTTACCGTGCATGCATAAAATACGAGACTTGACTAGGCTGCGTTGATTTGGCTCATGTCTCTACTTTCCCACGAAAAACCTCTAAAAAATCATAAGGAAAAAAAAATGTGGGGGAAAAATTGCTACAGTCCCTCGATTTTTTGCATAAAAGAAAAAAAACATTGAAGAAAAGCTGCACTAGGGACAAAAGGACATGGAAGGTTTCATTTATCACCTTATACTAAGGGCGTGCATGGTAACACTTCGGTTTTAGAAATCAACTTCTAGCTAGAAGTTGATTTTTCTATTTCTCCTCGAAAGTAGAAGTTGATTTTTCTACTTCAACTCCAAAAGTATATTTTTTATCAGAGAAATTCGTTTGGTAATGGTTGAAAATTCCTATTTTTGAAACATTATTAACATCAAAATATTCTATGAAAAATTATTATCGGCGGCTAAAAAATTTCTACTTCATTTTTGAACTTTTAAATTTCTTTTAAAAATATTTTTATCATTAAAAATACTATTTGTTTTACTCTGACGGCCGGAGATGGCGACTTGGCGGCGGCGGCGGTCGACGCGGTGGTCAATGGTTGGTAATAAGCAACGACGATTGACAACGATCGCGGTCGGCGAAGATCGGCGGTGGTCGACGGTTGGTGGCGGTTAGAGGAGGTCGACGATGATCGGCAACACAGGTAGCAGGGGGCGATGGACGGTAACCGGCGAAGGTCGGCGGTGTTTGGCTACTAGGGGAGGCGGCAAGTGGTGGCGATGGGCAACCAACGGAGGTCTATGGTGAGCGGCGGCGGGCGTGGAGATTGGTAAGGAGTGGCGGTCGGCGGTGGTCGGAGGAGGCGGGTGTGGTCGAAAAGAAGGTAAAGACCTAATGAAAAAAGAGTGAGTGGATATGTACTTATTTTTTTTTTTTTGTCCAAGAAGTGATTCAGGGGCTGAGAAATGATATTTTTTAACTTCTCAAATATGGCAAAAAATAGCTTCAGAAGTGAATTTTCACTTGAGAAGTAAAAATTCCTACCAGAAGTAAATTTCTTTACCAAATGGATTTCTGCTTCAAAAATTATTTTACCAAACGGATTTCTGCTTTAGAAGCACTTCTGGAGTAGAAAAGCACTTCTAAAAGTGTTATCATGCACACCCTAATAGCCAGTGGTACATGGGTCTAAGTCTAATAAATTTCATTTCTCGAGCGATCACCTCCATAGTTGTCCCCGATGCTGGTATTTTTTTCTTCCGATTAATTAGACTTTATTGTATTTTTTGGGCTCATTTAGGAAAGCGAAATTTGTATGTAGGCACCATTGGGAGAGCAGTAGCAATTATGGCTACTGGTAGAGAAATTCTACCCAATGGCCAGAATATCTCTTTGATGCTCTATGACATTGACAAATATGCCTCCAAGTTGGCAAAGTTAAGGTTGGCGTTAATGGAAGGGAGCAATCTTAACTTGCACGGTTAATATAGTTAATATATTTAATGTTAATATATATGAATAGTAAAATAAAATTTGGACATTGAATGAGATATAGTTGGTATAACCACAATTGAGGGGGCATGCGAGAGAGTACACATTGTCGTTGCAATAGGCGAATTTTTCTCGCACGGCGGGATTCAAGATCAGGGACAATGGAACAAAATTTCGGGCTTTGGGTCTGGAATTTTGTTCCTATTGAAAATCTTTACTTTACTCATTGAAGGGTGATGAAGAATTAACTAGGTACGTCCAAGAATGAGAATTGGATATAGGTGGTAGAAGACTTGAAAATTTATATATCTAGCTAATATTAGAAAGAGATGGTAGACAAAGAATGAATTAACAAACACTAAAAAATCTCATTTTTGGAGATTTAATTTATTTTAAAAGAAGATATATACTCTGATTGAGAATATTTTAATCATAATGAACATTTTCTTAAATACTTTTCCGTTCATACTTCTTTTTTAAACATGTTTGATGAAATTTGTTGTTATTAAAAAAAAAAAAATTAAGGGTTTGAATATTCGTTGAAACTATAAATTAAAGATTTTTGATACTCCATACCTATTGTGAGAACAGTAGCAATTAGGGCTGCTAGTGGAGAAATTCTGTCTAATGGCCATAATATCTCATTGATGCTCTATGACATTGACAACTATGGGTCAAAGTTGGCAAAATTAAAATTGGTGTTAATGGGAAAGAGCAATCTTAACTTGCAGGTTGGTATAGCTAATGTATTTGATATTAATATATATGGATAGTAAAATAAACTTTGAGCCTTAAATAAGAGATAGTACAACCACAATTGAGGGGACATGCGAGAGAGTACACATTGTTGTTGCAACAGGCAAATTTACTCTCACACGGCAAGATTCAAAACTAAGGACAATGGAACAAAATTTCGGGCTTTGGGTCTAGAATTTTGTTCATAGTGAAAATCTTTACTTTACTCGTTGAAGGTTGACGGAGAATTAACTAGGTATGTTCAAGAATGAGAATTGGATATAGGTGGTAGAAGACTTGAAAATGTATATATTTAGCTAACATTAGAAAGAGATGGTAGACAAAGAATGAATTAACAAACACCAAAAAATCTCATTTTCGGAGATTTAATTTATTTTAAAAGAAGATATATACTCTGATTGAGAATATCTTAATCATGATGAACATTTTCTTAAATACTTTTCCGTTCATACTTCTTTTTTATACATGCTTCATGAAATTTGTTGTTATTCAGAAAAAATTAAGGGTTTGAATATTATCATTGAAACTATAAATTAAAGATTTTTTATTCTTCATACCTATTGTGAGAATAGTAGTAATTAGGGCTGCTAGTGGAGAAATTCTATCCAATGACCATAATATCTCCTTGATGCTCTATGACATTGACAAATATGGGTTCAACTTGACAAAATTAAACTTGGCGTTAATGGGAAGGAGCAATCTTAACTTGCACGGTTGGTATAACTAATGTATTTGATGTTAATATATACGAATCGTAAAATAAAATTTGGACCTTAAATCAGAGATAGTTCATTATGATTAAAGCATCGGTTTGTCTTCTAAGGTCGTAGTCTCAACTAATGATATTAGTGTTGATGGCAATTTACGCCAATTTCTGACCAAAGTCAACTGCATCGATCGGAGAATCATGTGGTGACTTGTTTCCACCAAAACTAGCTGCATTAAAACAGTTCTTTTTAATGTGGCATCAAGCAACGCTTGCTAGTCGTTTGCTTTCCGACCAATACAAAATAAAGAAACCGATGATGCCCTGGTTAGTTCGTAGATTTGTTTTCTAATCATTAGCTAGCCTACCGTCTTGCTTTTGGGATATAACACTGGTCCATTCATTTGGGAGGTGGCATATCCGTAGTAATTTCATTAAAAAGCTTCTTAGATTTGCTTTATGCTGATGACTTGCAGAGGCACTAGCCCGCAGATCCACCGTGGCATTGCCCAATTAAAGTCAGCAGCTATGAGAGCTGCATTCTATAGACGTGCCGCAGCCCCTTCATGCTTGTCAAAATAGTCCATAGATTGCTAGCACATAGAGCACAAGGCGATACAAATCGAACTTTCTTTATTGATTAAGGGTGTCAAGGTGTTTATTAGGTGGTGGTATCTATCCAAGATAAGCAATTTATTGCAATTTGTGAAGACTTAAAAGTTCTAAGATGGCTTTATTTGGAGCATTTTGACGGCTGGGGGGCAATATTAGTGCATCTGTTGTATCTTGTGTCTCTTGCGATTGTCCCCATCCTCTATTTGCTTTTCCGAGGAAAAGTGTGAATATTTGCAGCGTTTGTGAGGAAGGAATCGACACGTTTAATGAGTACCGACAGGGCATAAGTAAGAACCAAAGTTTGTGAAAAAATCAAATATTTCTTGCACAATTAGGGAAGAACTTAGATAGACTCTATGACAAAATCGTCTCATGCGGTTGGACTAGCTCATTTTTTTTTCCCTCAAAAGTATAAATGGTGAGACAAATTTGCCGCTTTTCAACTTAAAAATGTGGATATCAAGATACATGATTAGATTAGCCCTTATTCATGGTGTTGCTTGTTATTTACCGTGCATGCATAAAATACGAGACTTGACTAGACTGCGTTGATTTGGTTCATGTCTCTACTTTCCCACGAAAAACCTTCAAAAAATTGTAAAGAAAAAAAAGTGGGGGAAAAATCACCACCGTACCTCGATTTGTTGCATAAAAGAAAAAAAAATTGAAGAAAATCTACACGAGGGACAAAAGGACATGGAAGGTTTCATTTATAACCTTATACTAAGGGCACACAAGACAACACTTTTGTTTCAGAAATCAATTTCCGGCCAGAAGTTGATTTTTCTACTTCTCCTCAGAAGCAGAAGTTGATTTTTCTACTTTTATTCCAGAAGTATATTTTTTATTAGAAAAATTCGTTTGGTAACGGTTGAAAATTTTTACTTTTGAAACATTATTAATATCAAAATCTTCTATGAAAAATCTCTTAGGCGATCACCTCCGTAGTTGTCCCCGATGCTTGCTGGTATTTTTTCTTTTCATTAATTAGACTTTATTGTATTTTTTGGGCGCATTTAGGAAAGTGAAATTTGTATGCAGGTGCTATTGGGAAAGCAATAGCAATTAGGGTTGCTAGTGAAGAAATTTTGCCCAATGGCCAGAATATCTCCTTGATGCTCTATGACATTGACAAATATGCCTCCAAGTTGGCAAAATTAAAATTGGCGTTAATGAGATGGAGCAATCTTAACTTGCACGGTTAGTATAGCTAATGTATTTGATGTTAATATATACAGATAGTAAAATAAAATTTGGGCCTTGATCAGAGGTAGTTGGTACAACCACAATTGAATAGGCATGCGAGGGAGTACACTACGTTGTTGCAATAGTCGAATTTGTCCTCGCACAGCGGGTTTCAAGACCTGGGACAAAGGAATAAAATTTTAGGATTTACTAGCTGTTGACACAAGTTACAGCGGGACATGCTAATCCAAATTGTTGGGTAATTTTCTTGGGAAAATAATCTGGTTGTTACCCCTTCTTGCATCTAATATTTCTCTTTTTATGATGTGCTCATTGTCAGCCACCCGGCTTAACTCTCAGCTCTTGTGATACAGCATTTCACGCTTTTTTTCAATTAAGAAACATCTCTAGCCTAATAAGAGCTGATTCAAATTTAGCTGCTAGGTTGATACCGAACGGATACATCTTTTAAGACCCGATCGTGTCCATAATTCGATCTCTTGAGGCATCAATAGTACTATTCAACATGTGAGTATTTCGCATGCAAGGCTTGATCCGAGAAATGAAAATCAATTCCCGGATCAAGCCGATTCTGTCCATAATTCGATCTTTTGATGCATTAATAATGGCGTTCAGCATGTGAATATTTCGCACATTTTCATAAACCAATAAAATTATTTATTGGTTGATGGCTTGCTGCAAATTTTCATTGGACCGGATCAAGTTGATTGTGTCCATAATTCGATTTTTTAAGGTATTAATAATACTGTTCAGCATGTGGATATTTCGCATATTTTCATCAACCAATAAAATTATTTATTGGTTAATCGCTCGCTGTAAATTTTCATTTTCCAGGTCAAGCCTCGCATGCAAAATATTCACACGCTGAACAGTACTATTGAAGCCTCAAGAGATCGAATTATGGATACGATCAGGTCCCAAAAAATGTATCTGCTAAGCAATCAATCCAATAATTAAATCTGAAACAGCCCTTGCTAGGCTAGATATGTTTCTCAATGAAAAAACGGCGCAAAATGGTGCACCACAAGGGCTGAGAGCGAAGCCGGATGGCTGACAATGAGCACCTCAAAAAAAGACATATTAAATGCATGAAGGGGTAACCACCAAATTATTTTCCCAAAAAAAATTACCCAGCAAATCAGATTAGCATGTCTCGCCAGAACTTGTGCCAATCGCCGGTAAATCTCAAAATTTTATGCCATTGTCCCCAGTCTTGATTCCTGTCGTGCGAGGGCAAATTCGCCTATTGCAATAACATAGTGTACTCACCCGCATACCTCCGAAATTATGGTTGTACCAACTACCTATGATTTAAGGCCTAAATTTTATTTTACTATACATATATATTAACATCAAATACATTAGCTATACAAACCGTGCAAGTTAAGATTGTTTCCTCTCATTAACGTTAGCCTTAATTTTGCCAACTTGAAGGCATATTTGTCAATGTCATAAAGCATCAAGGAGATATTCTGGCCATTGAGCGGAATTTCTCCACTAGCGACCCTAATTATTATTGTTCTCCCAATAGGTATGACCTATCAAAAATCTTTAGTTTATAGTTTCAATGATAATATTCAAACCTTTAATTTTTCCAGAATAACAAAAAATTTCATCAAACATGTATAGAAAAGAAGTATGAACGGAAAAGTATTGAAGAAAATGTTCATTATGATTAAAGCATCAATTTGTCTTCTAAGGTTCTAGTCTCAACTAATGATATTAGTGTTTATGGCAATTTATGCAACTTTCGACCAAAGTCAACTCGCATCGATCAAAGAATCATGTGGTGACTTGTTTGCACCAAAACCAGCCGCATTAAAACAGTTCTTTTTAATGTGGCATCATTTTTAATGTGGCATCAAGCAACGCTTGCTGGTCGTTTGCTTTTCGACCAATATAAAATAAAGAAACCGATGATGCCCTGGTTAGTTCATATATTTATTTTCTAATCATTAGCTAGCTTAACATACTGCTTTTGGGATATAGCAATGGTCCATTCATTTGGTAGGTGACATATCCGTAGTAATTTCATTAAAAAGCTTCTTAGATCTGTTCTATGCTAATGACTTGCAGAGGTACTAGCCCACTGATCCATTGTGGCATTGCCTAATTAAAGTCAGCAGCTGTGAGAGCCGCACTCTGTATACGTGCTATAGCCCCTTCATGCTTGTCAAAGTGGTCCATAGATTGCTAGCACATAGAGCACAAGGTGATACAAATGAGTACCGACATGGCACGAGTAAGAACCAAAGTCTGTGGAAAAATCAAATATTTCTTGCACAATTAGGGAAGAACTTAGATGGACTCCATGACAAAATCGCCCCATGCAATTGGACTAGCTCATTTTTTTCCCTAAATAGTATAAATGGTGAGACAAATTTGTCGCTTTTCAGCTTAAAAATTTTGATATCAAGATACATTATTAGATCAGCCCTTATTCATGGTGTTGCTTGTTATTTACCGTGCATGCATAAAATACAAGACTTGACTAGGCTGCGTTGATTTAGTTCATGTCTCTACTTTCCCACGAAAAACCTCCAAAAATTCGTAAAAAAAAAAAAAGTGAGGGGAAAATCACCATCGTACCTCGATTTGTAACATAAAAGAAAAAAAATTGAAGAAAATCTGCACTAGGGACAAAAGGACATGGAAGGTTTCATTTATCACCTTATACTAAGGGCGCACATGATAACACTTCGGTTTTAAAAATCAATTTCTGGCCAGAAGTTGATTTTTCTACTTCTCATTAGAAGCAGAAGTTAATTTTTCTACTTCTACTCCAAAAGTACACTTTTTATTAGAAAAATTCATTTGGTAACAGTTGAAAATATCTACTTTTGAAACATTATTAATATCAAAATCTTCTATGAAAAATCTCTCAGGTAGTCACCTCCGTAGTTGTCCCCGATCTTGCTGGTAATTTTTTTCTTCCGATTAATTAGACTTTATTGTATTTTTTGAGCGCATTTAGGAAAGTAGAATTTGTATGCAGGCGCTATTGGGAAAGCAGTAGCTATTAGGGCTGCTAGTGGAGAAATTCTGCCCAATGGCCAGAATATCTCCTTGATGCTCTATAACATTGATAAATATGCCTCCAAGTTGGCAAAATCAAAGCTAGTGTTAATGGGAGGGAGCAATCTTAACTTGCACGGTTAGTATAGCTAATGTATTTGATGTTAATATATATAGATAGTAAAATAAAATTTACATATTGAGTAAGAGATAGTTGGTACAACCACAATTGAAGAGGTATGCGAGGAAGTACACTATGTTGTTGCAATAGTCGAATTTGTCCTCGCACGGCAGACTTCAAGACTTGGGACAATGGAACAAAATTTCGAGATTTACTAGCGGTTGGCCCAAGTTTTGGCGCGACATGCTAATACAAACCGCCAAGTAATTTTCTTGGGAATATGATATGGTGGTTACCCCTTCATACATCTAATATTTCTCTTGTTATGATATGCTCATTGCAGCCACCCGGCTTAGCTCTCAGCTCTTGTGGTGCACCATTTCGCGCTATTTTTTCCATTGAAAAAAATCTATAGCCTAAAAAAGTCTGATTCAAACTTAGCTGCTAGGTTGACACCGAATAAATACATCTTTTAGGACCTGTTCATGTCCATAATTCGGTCTTTTGAGGGATCAATCGTCTTGTTCAACATGCGAGTATTTTGCTTGCGAGGCTTGATCCGGGAAATGAAAATCATTTTTCAAACCAAGCTGATTGTGTCCATAATTCGATATTTTGAAGTATTAATAATAGTGTTCAGAATGTGAATATTTCGCATATTTTCATCAACCAATAAAATTATTTATTGGTTGATGGCTTGCAGTAAATTTTCATTGGACCGGATCAAAGCCGATTGTGTCCATAATTCGATTTTTTGAGGCATTAATAATACTGCTCAACATGTGAATATTTTGCATAGTTTCATCAACCAATAAAATTATTTATTAGTTGATTGTTTGCTACAAATTTTCATTTCCCAATTCAAGCCTCGCATGCAAAATATTCACATGATGAACAGTACTATTGATGCCTCAAGAGATAGAATTATGGATATGATCGAGTCCAAAAAAATGTATCCGTTCGGTAATCATTTCAACAACAAAATCTGAATTAGCCCTTGCTAGGCTAGAGATGTTTCCTGACGAAAAAACGGCGCAAAATGATGCACCACATGGGCCGACAAATGAGTCGAGTGGTTGACAATGAGCACCTAAAAAAAAAGAGAAATATTAAATGCATTAAAGGGTAACCACCAAATTATTTTTCCAAAAAAATTACCTAGTAATTCAGATTACCATGTCTTGCCAGAACTTGTGCCAATCGCCAGTAAATCCCAAAATTTTATTCCACCGACCCCAGTCTTGATTCTTGTCGCGCGATGCCAAATTCGCCTCTTGCAACAACATAATGTACTCACTTGCATGACTTCGAAATTGTGCTTGTACCAACTACCTACGATTCAAGGCCCAAATTTCATTTTACTATCTATATACATTTACATTAAATACATTAACTATACAAACCGTGCAAGTTAAGATTGCTCCCTCCCATTAACGCCAACCTTAATTTTGCCAACTTAAAGACATATTTGTCAATGTCATAAAGCATCAAGGAGATATTCTGGCCATTGGATAGAATTTCTCCACTAGCAACCTTAATTGCTAATGTTCTCCCAATAGATATGAAATATAAAAAATCTTTAATTTATAGTTTCAATGATAATATTCAAACCTTTAATTTTTCCATAATAACAACAAATTTCATCATGCATGTATAGAAAAGAAGTATAAACGGAAAAGTATTGAAGAAAATGTTCATTATGATTAAAGCATCGGTTTGTCTTCTACGGTCGTAGTCTCAACTAATGATATTAGTGTTCATGGCAATTTACGTCGGTTTCTGACCAAAGTCAACCGCATCGATCAGAAAATCATGTGGTGACTTGTTTGCACCAAAACCAGCCACATTAAAACAGTTCTTTTTAATGTGGCATCAAGCAACGCTTGCTGGTCGTTTGCTTTCCGACCAATATAAAATAAAGAAACCGATGATGCCCTAGTTAGTTCGTAGATTTGTTTTCTAATCATTAGCTAGCTTACCATACTGCTTTTGGGATATAACAGTGGTCCATTCATTTGGTAGGTGGCATATCCGTAGTAATTTCATTAAAAAAACTTCTTAGATCTGCTCTATGCTGATGATTCGCAGAAGCACTAGCCCACTTATCCATTGTGGCATTGCCCAATTAAAGTCAGCAGCTGTGAGAGCTGCACTTTGCATACGTGCCGCAGCCCCTTCATGTTTGTCAAAGTGGCCCATAGATTGCTAATACATAGAGCACAAGGCAATACAAATCGAACTTTCTTTATTCATTAAGTATGTCAAGATGTTTACTAGGTGGTGGTATCTATCCAAGACAAGAAATTTATTGCAATTTGTGGAGACTCAAAGTTCTAAGATCGCTTTATTTGGAGTATTTTTATGCTGGCTAGCGGCAATATTCGTGCATCTGTTATATTTTGCGTCTCTTGCAATTGTCCCCATCCTCTATTTGTTTTTCCAATGAAAAGTGTGAATATTTGCAGCGTTTGTGAGGTAGGAATCGGGGCGTTTAGTGAGTACCGACAGGGCACAAGTAAGAACCGAAGTCCATGGAAAAATGAAATATTTCTTGTACAATTAGGGAAGAACTTAGATGGACTCCGACAAAATCGTCCCATGTAGTTGGACTAGCTCATTTTTTTCCTCAATAGTATAAATGGTGAGACAAATTTGTTGCTTTTCAGCTTAAAAATGTTGTTATCAAAATACATGATTAGATTAGCCCTTATTCATGATGTTACTTGTTATTTACCGTGCATGCATAAAATACGAGACTTGATTAGGCTGCGTTGATTTGGTTCTTGTCTCTACTTTCCCACGAAAAACCTCCAAAAAATCGTAAAGAAAAAAAAGTGGGGGAAAAATCACCACCGTACCTCGATTTGTTGCATAATAGAAAAAAAATTGAAGAAAATCTGCACTAGGAACAAAAGGACATGGAAGGTTTCATTTATCACCTTATACTAAGGGTGCATATGATAACACTTCGTTTTCAGAAATCAATTTCCGGCCGGAAGTTGATTTTTCTACTTCTCCTCGAAAAGCGAGTTGATTTTCCTACTTCTACTCCAGAAGTACATTTTTTATTAGAAAAATTCATTTAGTAACGGTTGAAAATTTCTACTTTTGAAACATAATTAATATCAAAACCTTCTATGAAAAGTCTCTCATGCAGTCACCTCCGTAGTTGTCCATGATGCCGCTGGTATTTTTTTTCTTTTGATTAATTAGACTTTATTGTATTTTTTAGGCGAATTTAGGAAAGTGAAATTTGTATGCAGGCACTATTGGGAAAGCAATAGCTATTAGGACTACTAGTGGAGAAATTCTGCCCAATGGCGAGAATATCTCCTTGATGCTCTATGACATTGACAAATATGCCTTTAAGTTGACAAAATTAAGGCCGACGTTAATGGGAGGAAACAATCTTAACTTGCACGGTTAGTAGAGCTAATGTATTTGATGTTAAAATATAGGGATAGTAAAATAAAATTTGGACCTTGAATTAGAGGTAGTTGGTACAACCACAATTGAAGAGGCATGCGAGGGAGTACACTATGTTGGTTTAATGGGCGAACTTGCCCTCGCACGGCAGGCTTCAAGATTGGGGACAATGGAACAAAATTTCGGGATTTACTAGCGGTTGGCCAAAGTTACGGCGGGATATGCTAATCCAAATTGCCGGGTAATTTTCTTAAAAAAATAATATGGTGGTTACCCCTTCATGCATCTAATATTTCTCTTTATATGATGTGCTCATTGTCGACCACCCGACCTAGGTCGTAGCTCTTGTGGTGCACCATTTCGCGCTATTTTTTTTCCATTGGAAGATGTCTCTAGCCTAATAAGGGCCGATTCAAATTTAGCTACTAGGTTAATACCGAACGGATACATCTTTGAGGACCCGATCGTGTCCATAATTCGATTTTTTGAGGCATCAATTGTACTATTCAACATGTGAGTATTTCGCATGCGAGGCTTGATCCGGGAAATGAAAATCATTTTTCGGATCAAGCCGATTATGTCCATAATTCGATCTTTTGAGGCATTAATAATAGTATCCAGCATGTGAATATTTCGCATATTTTCATCAACAATATTTCGCATATTTTCATCAACCAATAAAATTATTTATTGGTTGATGGCTTGCTGCAAATTTTCAGTGGAACGGATCAAGCCGATTGTGTCCATAATTCGATCTTTTGAAGTATTAATAATAGTGTTCAGCATGTGAATATTTCGCATATTTTTATCAACCAATGAAATTATTTATTGGTTGATGGCTTGCTGCAAATTTTCATTTTCCAGGTCAAGCCTCGCATGCAAAATATCACTTGTCGAACAGTCTATTGATGCCTCAAAAGATCGAATTATGAATACGATCAGGTCCCAAAAAATGTATCCGCTCGGCAATCAATCCAACAACTAAATCTGAATCAGCCCTTGTTAGGTTAGAGATGTTTCCCAATGAAAAAACGACGTAAAATGGTACACCACAAGAACCGATAGCGAAGTCGGGTGGGCGGCAATGAGCACCTCAAAAAAGAGAAATATTAGATGCATTAAAAGGTAACCACCAAATTATTTTTCAAAAAAAATTATCCAGCAATTCGAATTAGCAAGTCTCGCCAGAACTTGTGCCAATCGCCGGTAAATCCCAAAATTTTATTCCACCGACCCTAGTCTTGATTCCCGTCGCGCGATGCCAAATTCGCCTACTGCAACAACATAATGTACTCACTCGCATGACTTCGAAATTGTGCTTGTACCAACTACCTACGATTCAAGGCCCAAATTTTATTTTACTATCTATATATATTAACATCAAATACATTAACTATACAAACCGTGCAAATTAAGATTGTTCCCTCCCATTAACGTCGGCCTTAATTTTGCCAACTTGAAGGCATATTTGTCAATATCATAAAGCATCAAGGAGATATTCTGGCCATTAGGCAGAATTTCTCCACTAGCAACCCTAATTGCTACTATTCTCCTAATAGGTATGAAGTATAAAAAATATTTAATTTATAGTTTCAATGATAATATTCAAACCTTTAATTTTTCCGGAATAATAATAAATTTCATCATGCATGTATAGAAAAGAAGTATGAACGGAAAAGTATTGAAGAAAATGTTCATTATGATTAAAGCATAAGTTTGTCTTCTAAGGTCGTAGTCTCAACTAATGATATTAGTGTTCATGGCAATTTACGCCAATTTCTGACCAAAGTTAACCGCATCGGTCAGAAAATCATGTGGTGACTTGTTTGCACCAAAACCAGCCACATTAAAACAGTTCTTTTTAACGTGGCATCAAGCAACGCTTGCTGGTCGTTTACTTTCCGACCAATATAAAATAAAGAAACCGATGATGCCCTAGTTAGTTTGTAGATTTGTTTTCTAATCATTAGCTAGCTTACCATACTACTTTTGGGATATAGTAGTGGTCCATTCATTTGGTAGGTGGCATATTCATAGTAATTTCATTAAAAAGCTTCTTAGATCTACTCTATGCCGATGACTTGCGGAGGCACTAGCCCGCAGATCCACCGTGGCATTGCCCAATTAAAGTCAGCAACTATGAGAGCTGCATTACGTAGATGTGCCACAGCCCCTTCATGCTCGTCAAAGTAGTCCATAGATTGCTAGCACATAGAGCACAAGGCGATACAAATCGAACTTTCTTTATTGATTAAGGGTGTCAAGGTGTTTACTAGGGGGTGGTATCTATCCAAGATAAGCAATTTATTGCAATTTGTGTAGACTTAAAAGTTCTAAGATGGCTTTATTGGGAGTATTTTGACGCTGGCTAGAGGCAATATTCGTGCATCTGTTGTATCTTGTGTCTCTTGCGATTGTCCCCATCCTCTATTTGCTTTTCCCACGAAGAGGCGATCCAATCATAGTAGACGTGCATCGAAGCTCAGGAATAGTTCATCTATCTTTAGGTTTTTTTCTTTTTTTTTCACTTTAGAATAATCCTAATAGAAATTCATTTTTGTGTGATTAGTGTAAAAAGACCTCACTTGGTAAAAGAATGGACTGAATATTTTTTTTCTAATTAGCGTATTTCTCTTATTGACACTCCATTTTATACCAAGTGACATGATGTGTCAAAGAGTTCGGACGAGCATTTTCCCCATTGAGGTTACAGAGAATCAATTAACCTTAATTGAGCACACGAAGACAAACTCAGATGCATGGGAACATAAAAAAACCATACCTCAAAGGTGTAAGCATGCACGGACAAATGTAAGTTGTTGACAACGATCCAATAAATAGGAAAAATCATCTCAGTGTTATTAGCTACGAGAATCAACAAAAAAAATTCAATAAACATTGAAAAAACCAACAAATGTCAAAAGATAGTCCGCGCCAAAGACAGTAGTAAAATGTTCTAAAAAGTGGTCACAAAAAGCCAGTAAAATGTTCTAAAAAGTGGTCCATAATAGGCCATGGCATCAAAACGTTCCCAAATCTGAAATGTTTGTTTCTCAAACAATGACTACCTACATCTTTCGTGTATGAAATGCTCCTGAAACACTAACTACCAAGAAGGCTGACACTCCATCTAGCCAATGCACCAGAACACTCGTATGGCTGGAATTGGAAATGGCAAACATTAACAGATAGATAACAGCAAATTTTAGAAAAGCACATAAAAGTCACTTACCACTTTCGTAAATAGTAACTGAGAGATCATTCTGGGCACAATAAATTGAAGGATTGAGAAGAACGCACACAGGGCTTTTATCGAGATCCACCAACTTTTAAATGAAATATGCTACCATTATCGGTCGATACTCATAAGTCATTAGTGTAAATGCATATAGCCATCATCATTCCGTAATCTAAGCACCCAACAAATAATCAACATAGAGATTTGCATATGTCTGAAGAGAACATAACCATTATGCTTGATAATTTAGAATGAAGCTCATAAACAAGCTTTGTCTACAGAGGTTGCTCCACATTCGAAAACTATAAAAAAGACATGTATCACTTGAAAAATCCAGCGTTTGCGATAGCAGAACCGAAATGCGCTTCACACCATTATTAGAGAATTTGAAGCCTACAAGGTCAGACTCGAACAGTCAGCAGATAAATTCTTTGACAATGACATTCCAAACTTCTTTTAACTAAAATGCCGGAACAAGGAATGAACACAAAGAAAATGCAAAGATCACGACCAGGCGAGAGGATTACACGATTGGAACTTTACAGCTTTGTGATTGCACGTGTCTTTGGATTACCCAAAGCTTTTGCGTATCTCCACGGTGCGATCCTTTGTACTCCGATCTCACACCCGGACGTATCGAAGCAACTGCTGGCGCCGCGCGCGGAGGACAGCAGGTGGAGCCGCGACTTGGAGTTTTCTTAGATATCCAAAATCACCCGGGGATGTAGCTTGAACGTGAGGCCGCTGCTGGATGACACCCATTGAAGCTCGGTTTTCAAATCGCTTTTCTAAACGAAAACAGTATCTCCGTTGCTCTCTCCGGTTGGTCGGGGACTCCACGTCACAGTGAGCGCGGAAAAACGGGGTTCGGAGCAGAGACCGAGCCGGGAGCCGGAGCAGAGACCGAGCTGGGCGCCGAAGCAGAGCACTGGACGGGGGCCGGAGCAAAGCGAACCAGAAGCCCTTGAGCGACGGAGCAGAGAGCGAGCCGAGCGCCGGAGCAGTCCGCCGGAACGAGTGCCGTAACAAGGCAATGGAGCAGAGATCCCTCGAGCTACGGAGCAGGCCGCAAGAACGAGGACCGGCACAGAGCGATGGAGCGATGCCGGAGCGACCGACGGAGTAGAGAGGGGACAAGGGACCCAAAAATTTTGAACTCACTCGGTAGAGGGAGGAAAAGCTTCGGTCTTATTTTGAATTTGGGACTGTGGACGTAATTGAAGTGAGTTACGTGAAGAGATGCAGGATGGTTACCACGGTGGACCACCGGTCATCTAATGGAGAAACCCCCGAACACAAACAACCTGTTATCTTTTAATTATTTTTTACATTTCCTTGAACTGCGCTCTGAAAGTGAAGGGGTATGAGAGAGAGAGAGAGAGGCCAGGACACTCCAAACTCTCAAATGCAAACTCTGTTCTCGACCAGAATTGACGCAGAAATGGAATGGAAGAAAACGTCACAATCCTCGCTTTAAGTCTCGCACTTCAGACTCATGTCTCCTCCTCTCCAAACCGTGCACGCGTGCTCGCAGATGCAGAACACACATCGCGACTAGTACTAAAGATTTTTCAATATCTTTTGGTCAAAAGAGCACGAAGTCATAAAAGCTTTCGTGAGAACTTGGAAACAGTACGATTAATAAGCAAAGAAGGAAAGAAAAAAATAAGCAAAAAAAAAAAAATTTTGAAATGGGAGGGGATGGGGACATGGGAGGATGCTGCTCATTTTTGCTTTTGCTCAGGCCCCCATGGGCTTTGCAACAGTAAGACCCGTACACACGACTCTCCCACCCTCTGCTTTTCTATTACAATGCTTACTACATATTCCCATTAATCCTCTTACTCAGGTATAGGTCAGAAGAATTTCGAATTTCACATTACTGACATTTTTAAATAAAGGAACTTGTAATAAATTTTTTAGACGAAAAATGATTATGTTCCTTAGAACGTAGTGATTTTTCGATTTCCATTTAATTTGTCTAAGATAAAATATATTTTGAGGTGAAAGGAGTAAACGATAGTGATTTTTATAACAAATCGACATCAAGTTTTGAGAATAATGTATTCGGCATCTAGGATAAAGTGAATTGAAATTTTTGCAACAATTTTCATGTTGGTTACTCTTTTTTTTCTTTTTTTGAATTCGAACATGTTGGATTACTAACAAGTGGTGTAAGGGCAATATTTGACCATAACAAGTCTCATCATTTAGGAAAACAAATGTTAACGAGACTACTTTTTAGGTAAATTATGGGGACCATCTGTACTACATCTTCAGATGTAGAGATAGAGAGAGAGAGACAGACAGACAGACAGATGGTGGTTGTAATGGTGATTGTATTGAGAGGTTGCTTCTCTTCCTCCTTTTGAGGCGTTCCGATTCCCATTATTCTAATATATTCCACATGGAGTCCTCCTCGTGGGTTAACCCCTCCCTACCCCTGTCATCTTTTCTCCAACTTTCTCTTTCTCTCTCTTCTTTCGTATATCAGGATTCAGGAGTGGAGGAGGACGAGGGCCTTTTTGCTTTGCTTTTGCCCTAGTTTTGCTCTGACGATCCTGAAGAAGAAGAAGATGAAGATGGGGTCCGATTGCGTTTTCTGTATATTCCCATGCATCATCAAGGAAAGCAACCCATGAATAAAGCGCCTCTCTCTCTCTCTCTCTCTCTAGCTGAGCTGAGGATGGTTCCCAATTTCTCCAAGCACTTTCTTCGTATGTTTTTTTAGCTGAGGTGAGGATAGTTCTCAATTGCTATGTCGCTTTCGCATGGGGTTGCGATAATGAACGTTCCAAAGAACATTGCTAAATATTCGTACACGCTTAAATTCGACCTAAGGTTTGATCAAATTTGACTTTAGAAAAAAAAAAAAAGATTATTAGATGAAGGGCGGAGGCGCCGTGACAATCGATAAAATAGGTTGTCCAATATACAATCGATCTATCTCGTTTTACCCATTGATCAATGATTCTGAACTCGAGCCGTTCTTTACGAAACACGCTTAGAATTTGGTTATCGATGAGCACCTGTTAAACAACCGGTGGTCACCAACGCATCGATGGCTCTAATCTAACGTCGAATCACAGATTTAGAAGAAGAAGAAGAAGAAGAAGGAGAAAAGGTTGGAGCATCTCTTTAAGGCTCCGGTGGACACGCCATCCTTTTTTTAAATACATGACCGACATCATCATCTTCCTCCGCCATTAATGCCCTCTCTCTGTTCCTCTCTTGCCCCTACTTGAGTCTTCTTTAACCCAACACGTCTAGCCAGAGCGGAGGGGGAGCTTGGTGCTCCGTGCCCATGGCCACGTCCATTGGTCCCTGTTCTCTCGTCAGCGGAAGAAGACGAAAGCAGCAGCAGCAGCAGAGTTTTAAATTCGATTTGGTACGGACCAAGTCAGACGGACGCTGAGGTCAACAATCTCTTATTTATTTTTTTATTTTTTTTTAAATAATTATCTTTTTTTTAGCAGTAGTTGTCATTTAATGTTAAGTGCTAATCGGTTGTTCTGCTGCGGATTTACTGTTCGCACGCGCTGCGGTCCTCCCTCGCCTTTAAAAAGCTCGAACCTGCAGCGACAAGCTTCAGAGAATGACTTGTCCCTTTCTCATTTACAACAACATTCTCTTTTTCAATTTTATTATTATCTTCTTCATTCTTGTCTGAAAAAGAAAATGATAGTTAATCTTTGCTTCCTCTGTTGAGCTCAGAGGAAAGTGCGTTTTAGTTAATTAATGATTCAGTTAATTAGTTGTAGGCGTAGGAGGTTGTCAGCAGAATTTCGCGTAACCCAAAAAAGAAGATGAACGAAGTACAATCCCTCTAAAATTGCGGTTGGAACGATGAAAGTT
Source organism: Rhodamnia argentea (assembly GCF_020921035.1). NCBI lineage: Eukaryota > Viridiplantae > Streptophyta > Magnoliopsida > Myrtales > Myrtaceae > Rhodamnia > Rhodamnia argentea. The sequence goes on along the minus strand of NC_063150.1, from coordinate 20,023,723 downwards.
CATCCTTTCTAGTGCGTATTACCGGCACATAATCATTTGGATTTCGAATGCAAAGGTTGCTTCTCAAGCTTTCGTGATCCTTCCTTTTTTATAGGCCACGGCAATATGACCATTTGGAGGGTCCTTGGAGAATCAAAAGAGCTGATGGAAATTGATGGGACTTCTCATCTTCCAAATAGAATTGACCATACAGCTGCTTTTTAAATACAGTCTAGACTTTCCAAAAAATAGGTGCTGAGCTACTGTTTTACATTGACAGCTTTCTTTTGAACTCTGATAGAGCAAGACACAAATTCTTCCCGTTGGGCTTTCTCATCAAGTAACGGCTATTCCAACCAATCTTCACAAACATCAACTCATATGGACTTTAAATACCATTACCGACATGATCTTTCAATCTTCGATATTAAACAATCGGTCACCAAATCTCCTATGGTCCTCAACGGATGTTTCCATGAAAGTGCTTCAAACTTCACACGATCCTTGCCCGATGGTCATCACATGATCCTCAGCCGGAAATCTCAAACATCTGCACACCAAAAGTAAATTAAATACCAAAAGATAGTTTAGCAATCATGAAAATGTTTTATGAGATGTTTCTCTAATAGACAAATCGAGATATTTACGAGCCTATTTATCAAGGTGCTGGAGCATGGATAGGTACTGCTTCAAATAGACAATTTGGCCAGATCCACCCCCACAATATATATGTAGCTTGTAGAGGGATGAATGTGGATACCAGTGCTACTTCAAATAGATAATTTGGCTATTACTTGTTGCTCCAACAACTTTGCGCTTACTCCTCCATTGAATATACGAAGACATTTAAAACAATCTTACATGTGTCATAACTCCATGATTAGCAACTTAGGATCCCAGGTGTTCTTACAAGGAACTCAAGATCTATTAAAAGAGTACCGCTTTTACAAAGTAGGGAACCTTGTGATTTCTCCAAGGCCGCGTTTGCTCCCAATGGGCCTATAATGGAGTTTGTTGCCTAAGAGCAATTTCAAGACTTAAAACAGAGGCAAAGGGTACAACTGTGACAGTTTTTTAATTGCGCATATAACATGATAATCCATTGGATCAGTAAACCATCAAGTCTAGTGGGATGTGCGTCAGATCAATTCGGCCTTGCATATACAAAATTAGTGCGTTAATTATGTAGATCAAACATTTCCGAATTAGCTGTTGGTTGTTGGCTTCAAATAAAACATGGACAATCACGGAGTTTCTTAAACAAAAATGGATTGAGGTTGCCCAGGAGCCTCCGGTATGATTGCACGTATTGCATACATGCAAATTTGACATGTTAAAAGGTTTTTGCGGTTCTATTTTCAAATATTTAGAAATTACTGAAATATGTACATTAAAAGAATAAAATATTTCAAGATCTGTGATTTTTTTTTCCAGTGACGTATTCATAAGAAAGCAAAGGTTAAAATTTTAATAGTATATGAAAGATAAAATCAAAATATCAACTTGCTTCTCATTGAAAAAATATCCGCAACATATCTCTGGGAAAGAAAAAAAAAATAGATTGTGACCCTTTAGAGGTTTTAGATTCTCAAGACCTAAATTTTGAGGACTCAATAGTCATTTTATTGTTTGCATTTAATTGAACCCGCGTTGTATGATTATGCTTAAATAAATGGTAATGACTGAAATTGGATTGAGCCCCATGGACATAAGAGCAGCTATGATCAATGTGGCCGATGAAATACCCAAAAGGGACCGAATCTATCCGGTTACTTTTTACTAAGAAATGGGCAGAATAATCATCCAAACTCTACAACACATCATATGAAATCAATTGGCCATAAGTATCGATTGTCAATGAGTGTACTTTTACACTAACTTCACACAAAATCGGGGTCGTCTTTTTTTCACAAGTCAAACGTAAATGAATTTATGTCGAGATTATGCAAAAGTACAACAACAACAACAAATAAAAATACCTACTCCTGACCACCTCACCGATGTCCATCACCCCTTCCATTTTCATTCCTTATATAAATATGCATGCTCCCACATATCGAATCCACCTAACTGTCTTTCTTTCCAGCATTTTTTTCACTTAAATGTCTTTTTTTTCTACAGAAATAGAATGTCTTCTGTTCAAATTTAAGCATATGGTTGATGTAGAAGTGCCTGGGATTGAGCAACCGAATAATTTATCTTTAAGCATTTTTTAAATTTTGTGACTGTAGAACAAAGAAAACCATTAACAATAGTACCCGAGAAATTAATATAAGAAAAATAAACAAGGACAGGCGAAAAGACAATAAAAAGAAAAGCAATAAGCAAAAAATAGCTGGTGGTTGCGGCTGGCTATGGGTGGTGGCCGGCGATGGTCGTCGGTTGGCGGTGATCTCGGGCGGCGATCGGTGGAGGTTGGCGGTGGCGAAGGTCGATGGTTCGTGGGTGAGGGGTAGTAGGTCACGGTGGTCGCAAGTGACAATGGGTGGTGGCGGAGGTCGATGAAGGCGGGCGTGATCGAAACTAGGGTGAGGACATAATGAAAAGAGGGTGAGGCGATAAGTATTTCTTAAGTTGATAAGTAATTTTTTTAATTTTTCAAATTAGGAAAAAAAAATAATTCCAAAAGTGAAAAATCACTTAAAAAATAAAAATTTCTTTTAGAAGTAAATTTTTTTATCAAATGGCGTTTATGTTTCAAAAATGCTTTTGGAACAAAAACTCAATTTCAAAAATGTTCCCATGCGCACCCTTATATTCCGCAACAAGTTTTTTTTTTTTTTCCAAATTCAAGAAAGACGCAAACAAAAGAAAGGAAAGGAAAAAGGATCGGCAGATGACTTCCACAGCAAAAGGTTGCCTTGGCAGGTTACTTTTCTCAATGACTTGTCCCGTCCTTTTCCTCGAGTTCTCGAAACTCAAAGGAAAGGTTTTGAGTTTGCATCAAATCGTGTACTTTGTGATGATCCATCCACGAGGTGAAATTGCTTTGGGATAGTGAAAGGGTGAGGAGAAACAAAGAGAGACGTGGGAGAGCTGACCATAATTAACAGCATGAATATCACCAGAATCCTTAAATTGGTATGAGATAAATTTATTTTAAATCAATTTTTTTGACAAGAAAATCCTAAAAGACTTATGACAAATTAAATCTTTATGAATTTATCTTAAATTTAATCATCAAATTGCCGATTGAGATGATACGTGGCAATTAATGAATATACTATATTACAACTTTTACCCTCCCTTTGTCATATGTGTACCCATTTGGACTTTTTCATGATATTAGTTCAAAAGAGCAGTGCTTTGCAACAGTAAGACCCGTACACATGACTTTCTCTCTCTCTCTCTCTCTCTCTCTCTCTCTCTCTCTCTCTCTCTCTCTCTCTCTCTGCTTTTCTATTACAATGCTTACTACATATTCCCATTAATCCTCTTACTCAGTCTAGGTCAGAAGAATTTCGAATTTCACATTACTGACATTTTTAAATAAAGGAACTTGTAATAAATTTTTTAGATGAAAAGTGATTATGTTCCTTAGAACATAGTGATTTTTCGATTTCCATTTAATTTGTCTAAGATAAAATATATTTTGAGGTGAAAGGAGTAAACGATCGTGATTTTTATAACATATCGACATCAAGCTTTGAGAATAATGTATTCGGCATCTAGGATAAAGTGAATTGAAATTTTTGCAACAATTTCCATGTTGGTTACTCTGACTTTTTTTTTTTTTTTTGGGGCTCGAACATGTTGGATTACTGACAAGTGGTGTAGGGATAATATTTGACAATAACAAGTCTCATCATTTAGGAAAACAAATGTTAATGAGACTACTTTTTAGGTAAATTATGGGGATTGAACTTGTTAATACATTGCTATTTAATTGTCGGATAGAACATAGTGTTCCTAATTGTAAAGGAGGAACTTATGGAAATAACAGTTTCTAGAGTTCAAATCAGAAACGAATACCATCAAAGTTCAAATTTTGAACTGTAATGGATGCCATCTCCTATTTATTCTACGAGCTCGGTTTTTTAATTTGATTTCCTCCTTTTTTACTGAATAATTTTCATCTTACATACAATACATAGAAAGAAAAATAAAGTTCCGACAAGGGTGTCAATATCTTCCCGCTAGATGCATGAACAATGCCCAATTGAAATTGAAAACATGAAAAATAAGGAAAGTTGCATTGCTTGAATCACGAAAATGCAACTATCACGAGTGAAATGATAGATAATAATTTCAATCGAATCTAATTTGATCTTCGAAAGAGATACGAATATGCTAAATTGGGTTCGTGAATTTTTTTTATCTATTCTACCTCTAATTCTTATCTCTCCGACTTTTGCTCTACATCTCTACAGCGGAAATTGAATCCCGCACCTGTGATACTAGCGTTCCACCCACAAGCCCTTACTAACAGAACCGCATGCCATGAATTTAATAATCGGCATTTTAAAGAATCTCACTTTTTGCTTTTCAAAATTGCCCTTGTGTATATAGACCAAAAAAAAAAAAAAAATTGCCGTGTATTGATTAATGTACAAATAACATATTATACGTGGGGCCCACCAACTTTATGGGAAAAATGCCAACGACGGTCTCACACCAATAGCGCCTCATGCTTCGAATACAAATAGAAAAGTAGGTTTCTTCTAAACTCATTCGGTTTCTTTCGATGTATAATACCAATCTCAATGATTTCAGGGTCAACCCAAACAAATTCGTAAAAAAGTAGGTTTTTCATGTCAATGAATTCTTCTGCATTTTTTTTTCTAATATAAAGATAGGTTTCAATAATATTTCAATGTGAAACTAAAACGAGAAGCGAAATATACGAAAAATAACAACATATTTCATTATGCATGTATAGAAAAAGAGGTATATTCAAGCTTCGTCAAACTAACTCCAGTAGCCCTCTCTTGTGATAGTTGTATTCTCTAAACCTTTCTTTCAAGCTAAACTCTGATTTGGTCTAAGTATAGTGTCAATTGGAATCGAAACATTGATTTCCATATTTCATTGAATTATTCATGTACGAAATTACCACAAAACCCTTTTACACATTCAAAAGTGCGAAAAAATTACTTTTGGCGTAAGATATTGGTTGCGGTAACAATTCCATGAAAGAGAAACATAATGTAAATGTATATACTTAGTTTTCTCGTCACCGTAACGAGTAGCTTTACATCGCCTTTTGCAATACTCATGTGCTTTTTCTAGGCTAGAAGGATTTTTTTTCCGACCTAACTTGACTCTTTCAGATACACCCGATTAATACGACAACATGCCTCTTTTGATGGTCAAGCTTGTAGTTCCAATTAGGGCTACCATATATTTTCTTCCACGTGAAATGGAAGAGATTCGCTTAAAGGTATTTAGAGGTGTTTTGCACAAAAGAGGGAGGCGGATGTATGTTTCCTCACAACGACGTGTGTTTAGATGGAACTTTCTGTGGCCCGCAATCCTTTCTAATTTCTCCCTACGTCCTTGAATCTTAGTACCCACTCACGACCCGGTTTCATCGCCATGTCGTCGCTGGTCGTGACACTTTGCCTCATCTCTCGAATGGGAGAATGGGCAAAACTACCAAAGGCGAAATTTATGACCTGAAATATAATGTTGCAACTAAGAGTCTCGAGCTCATAATTCGTGCCGCATGGCCATTGAATCTTTTGATAAGAGTTGAATCCGGTGAAGCGTCGATGTTTCACTGGCGAGGAAGGACGGATTATGCAATTTTCAAATTTACGCTGTATGAAAGAGTACGAAACATAAAAGTACTTGAGAAAATCTGTATCATGAGGTTACATTAATCACAATTACAGACATATAAAATGTGCATATGAAGAAGGTGCCTATTTTGATCTTCATGTTTTCAAGAGAAATAAAACCGTGACGATTATGAGTTATCTAATAAAATACCAAGAGAGTAGTACGTTTGTTTAAATCAATATAAAATGATGTAATTAGTACTTTAAGACCACGAAATTTTGCGAGGAAACGTCACTGGATGCCACGCTTCGGTAACCAATGCTCATTGTTGTGACTCGACGGATCGAGTAATTTATAAGCCCATATATCATGGTGCTGGAGCGCGAATAGGTACTACTTCAAATAGACAATTTGAGGGATGAATGTGGATACCAATGCTACTTTATTAATTTTTATTTTTATTTTTGTAGGATGATTGGATCAAATTATGGAAGTATCCACGCTATGAGTTTTTTTTTTTATTATTATAAGAACTCTTTTTACAAATTCTTCATTTTATAAAAAAATTATAGAAATAATAATCTATTATGCATATATAAAAATATATTTAATATATAACGTATCTTCAAAATGTCGAAAATTTTATTTTTTAGAAATAACGTGTCGTGTTTTGTTGTGTGTCGCGTGTCGGTGTCGATGCTACTTATCATATTTCTTGACAAGGAGTTAGAAGGCGGAGAGAGCAAAAGCCGTTCTAAGACAAAGGTAATTAATGGAGTAGGTCTTGAAAGAATTATATGCGAGGAGAGCCAGTGGACTCCACACTGCCGGCGTGAAGCCACGTGTCCGTTCTTGATTGTGGCATTAAATGATAAACAGTATACCATTACTATGAATTGCAGCTGTGGAAAGTTAATACTGTTCGCTTAGTCCTGGACAAGAAGTTTTTGCGGATAGGAGCTAGGTAAACCCTTGCATTTTTATTAATACATCTTGTTTATGAAATGTGTCTTGTTTCACTTCTGTACGATCTCTCTCTACTTCCGCGAGCTTATAGCCCACACAAAAACATCAAACATAAATCCACTAAATTAACCTTAAACAACGGTAAATCCATCCCATCAATTCTCTCTCTCTTTGGATGAAAATATTTTTTCAAAATGTACACATAAATTATGTTACAAAAAAAAAATCCAATAATAGTGAGTCCAATCAAATATGTCGACTACAAGATTTTTAAGGAAATAAAACAAACCAATGGATTCATGCTCCATTAGTTGCTACAGAAGTTCATGAACAAGAAGGTCGGTAACATTTTTCACGAATTTAAAGTTGAAACACGGACTCAATAATTTGATGTGCATATATCATCTTTGCATTTTTTATTTTAAAGAAAGTTGAGAATGACTTCTGTGCGTACGCAGCGTCAAAGAAAGATTTGAGGCCGCATCGAATCATACCTTGTGATCACCGGCAAGGTGAAAGTGAAGGGTCAGGAGAGAGTAGAGAGGCGAGGGAGAGCCGCTCTAATTAGAATCATTGCTAACTCTTCCCTTGACCATAATTAACTCAGCAAACCCTTAATCCTAGAGCTAGGTTACGAAAATTTATGCATGCCAGGACAACATGGACACCGGCCTTCTCTCTCTCCACGTACAAAATTGCAAGGAGTTAATATGAAAACACTCCACCTCTCTCACAGTTAATGAACAAGAGCAAGAGTAGTACACAAAGAAAAAACTAAATGCGTGAATGACAACCTATCTTTCCCAGTTATATTTATGACCAGAAATAAGTTTTTCTATTTTTATTTCCTATACGAGTTTCTAAGCAAAGATACGCGTTTGATAACGACAAAAAATTTATGATTTTGAAACAAAAATTCGTTTGATAACAACATAAAATTTCTATGGTTGGACGATCGCCAGACAAAGGCTAGAGAGTGGCGAACATCGATCGACTATCAAAGAACCATGGATGGCGAACGACGGGGGAATGATCGCCGAGGACCCAAGACCTGTGATCGATGGATGGCGGTTGGCGAGCGGTGACTAGCAGACGGTGGGTGAACGGTCGTCGGGAACCAAGACACGCGATCAACGATCGGCGAACAGCGAATGAGGATCGATGACCCTAGGATAGCGGTCGAGGTCCGGAGATCAGCAAATTTGTCGCTTTTCGGCTTTAAAATGTTGATATCAAAATACATGATTAGATTAGCCCTTATTCATGGTGTTGCTTGTTATTTGCCGTGCAGGCATAAAATACGAGGCTTGACTAGGCTTGACTAGGCTACGTTGATTTGGCTCATGTCTCTACTTTCCCACGAAAAACCTCTAAAAAATCATAAGGAAAAAAAAAGTGGGGGAAAAATCGCCACCATACCTCGATTTGTTGCATAAAAGAAAAAAAAAATTGAAGAAAAGCTGCACTAAGGACAAAATGACATGGAAGATTTCATTTATCACCTCATACTAATAGCCAGCAGCACATGGGTCTAAGTCTAATAAATACCATCTCTCGGGTAATCACCTCCGTAGTTGTCCTTGCTACTCGTATTTTTTTTTCTGATTAATTAGACTTTATTGTATTTTTTTTTTGGCACATTTAGAAAAGTGAAATTTGTATCTAGGCCCTATTGGGAGAACAACAGTAATTAGGACCACTCTTGGAGAAATTCTGCCCAATGGCCAGAATATCTCCTTAATGCTATATAATATTGACAAATATGCCTCCGAGTTGGCAAAATTAATGCTGGTATTAATGGGAGGGAGCAATCTTAACTTGCAAGGGGTATAGCTAATGTATTTGATGTTAATATATATGGATAGTAAAATAAAACTTGGGAATTGAATCGGAGGTAGTTGGTACAACCATAATTGAGTAGCCATGTGAGAGAGTACACTATGTTGTTGTAATAGGCGAATTTGCCCTCGCACGGCAGGATTCAAGACTAGGGATGATGTAACAAAATTTTCGAATTTACTGGTGGTAGCCCAAGTTGTGGCAGGACATGCTAATCTAAATTGCCGGGTAATTTTTCTAAAAAAATAATCTGATGGTTGCCCCTTCATGCATCTAATATTTCTCTTTTTTGTATATGCTCATTGTCGCCCACCAGGCCTCGCTCTCAGCCCTTGTGGTGCAACATTTCATGCCATTTTTTCTGTTGGGAAACATCTTTAGCCTAATAATGGTTGATTCAGATTTAGCTGCTTGATTGATTGCCGAATAGATACATCTTTTGGGACATCAATAGTAATGTTCAGCATGTGGATATTTCGCATGCGAGACTTGACCTAGGAAATAAAAATTTGTAACAAGCCATCAACAATGATCAATGATAAGGAAAAAAAATTAGTTATTGGTGGATTAATGTTAATGGTATTGGAATAAATTTTTTGCTACTCGTAGGGTGATAGTGGATATGGCGAGACTCATCGGACGAAATGCGTTTGATATCAAGTGTAGAGGCCGAAATCCAGAGAAGTCACATTTTTTAGATAGCTTCACATCATCTATTTGTCGCCATCTTTTCATTTGGTGTGAGGGAACCCCCGAGATACAACGGCTTTTGCCTTCTGCTTTTGGCTCGAAAGCTTGTTTTTATTCTGAGTTTTTTGAACGCACTTTCTTAGGGTCGTTGGCATTCGGTGGACCTATTTTTAAATGGTGCATACGATGTGCCAGAAGGCATATTTGCGGCCTTCCCAGCCATATGCGAAGGTGGGGGGACAATGGCTGATCCACCAAGATACAAAAAACCTTACTCTTTCCTAAACTGATGTATATTTGAGATGTCTGATTGTGTGAAGTGTGTGGCCTGTAGGCTTGATCAAGTAGCGTTTTTGTTCCCACCTGTTGTCAACGCAAGGGAACAGTCCTAATGCTTTCACGAGGAAGCAGTTGCTGTGTTTCATCAAGGACTTTTAGATGGCTAGTGAACTTCTCAAGATATAGCTGTTTCGAACAATGACAATGAGTTCTATATTCATTTTGGTTCTGTATAAACAGATGAACTGCGATGCCAAGAATATTGGTGTCATAATGAAATTCATAGTCAACCCTCTTGGCAGTTCTTCAAAAGGGCAATATGTAGCAGATCACCCGAAGGTGGAAGGTAGATGTACATATTGACGACAACAACAAAAAAACTAGATTGAGATGTCGTTACCATGAGTACCGCAATATCTTCCTTCCCCATGCTCTTCAAAAACTCACATGAAGGCATCACAATGCTCTGTATAAAACAGAGAGAGAGGTCCAAATTTTTCTGAAAAGCAATGTAGAATGTCTTAAGAAATAAATGCACAGAGAGGGTAACAATGCAATCAAGTTCAAGAGGGAGAACATACCAAAGAAAAAGAGGGTGTTCACTTTACTATTTTTCTGAGATTTCTCTTTCAATTGCCAAACGAAAACCATGTCAATTGGTTCCAAACTGCCTTCATGGCTTTCATAATCAAGATATTCCATTGAGAATATATACTAAAAATACATATTAGTTAGTGTTCTATCCAAAGGGAGAAAAGTCCAAGTTCATGCGTCCTAAGAAAAGGGATCATTCTACCAATTTTTTTTAGATTTCTCTTTCAATTGCCAAACGAAAATCATATTTACAGGTTCCAACTGCCTTAGATGCTTTCGTAATCAAGCCATTACATTGAGAACATAGATTAAAAAACATATTAGGAAGTGTTCAATGCAAATGGTCATATATTTTAATTTTACCAGCAATTATACTCTTTAATGTTCTTTCTAATTGATAAGACTTTATTGAATGAACTCAAGGTAAGTGGAAATTGCTAGTAAATTGTAAAAAATTGTCCCACACTGATGGATTTCTGTTTTCGCACCATGAGTCATTGGCTAAAGAAATGTGATCCATATCTCGTGGGAGACTACCAATGAAAATCGTCTTTTTATTACTTTATCCTGAAGTGGTCCTATTACAATTGCGTAAAAGATCATATGGTTTGCTATTTTGAAATTACGAGTATCTGAATTCCGAACTTACTAAATCTTGGTTGCTTTTCAATTCCAAGGCTGTTTTCTACTTGGCTGGCTTTGTTCCATTTTTCTGGTCATGTTTGTCTTCTAAGGTTGTAGTCTCAACTAATGATATTCGTGTTGATGGCAATTTACGCCGATTTCTGACCAAAGTCAACTGCAACAGTCAGAGTACCATGTGGTGACTTGTTTGCACCAAAACCAGCCGCATCAAAACAGTTCTTTTTAATGTGGCATCAAGCAACACTTTTTGGCCGTTTGCTTTCCGAGCAATATAAAATAAAGAAACCGATGATGCCCTGGTTAGTTCGTGGATTTGTTTTCTAATCATTAGCTAGCTTACCATACTGCTTTTGGGATATAGCAGTGGTCCATTCATTTGGTAGGTGGCATATCCGTAGTAATTTCATTAAAAAGCTTCTTAGATCTGCTCTATGCTGATGACTTGCAGAGGCACTAGCCCACCGATCCATTGTGGCATTGCCCAATTAAAGTCGATGGCCGTGAGAGCTGCACTATGTATATGTGCCGCATCCCCTTCATGCTTGTCAAAGTGGTCCATAGATTGCTAGCACCTAGAGCACAAGGCGATACAAATCAAACTTTCTTTATTGATTAAGTGTGTCAAGGTGTTTACTAGGTGGTGGTATCTATCCAAGACAAGCAATTTATCACAATTTGTGGAGACTTAAAGTTCTAAGATGGCTTTATTTGGAGTATTTTGACGCTGGCCGGCGGCAATATTCGTTAGGGGTGAGCAAAAAAGACCGCCGGGATCGGGACCGATGGTCCTGTTCCCGATTTTGGGGGATCCGGTCCGGTTCCCGGCTCCTAAAATTAGAATCGGTAACCGGGCGGTCCGGTTCCCAAGCCTAGGACCGGACCGGTCCTTTTTAATTTTTTTTTTAAAAACAAACCTAACATTTACTTGTTATTTAGGTTTAGGTCCTTTAGGATTTCTTTGCTACACTTCAGCGTAGCGCCGCAGACATTTACGAGTTCGATCCGGAGCCACCAATTGAAAAGGCCTTGACTTCGCCGAGCTCGTGGTACACCGACCCTTATTTCCTCGACCTCGAGCTCGATCGCGTCTTCTATCAAAGTGTGCATCCACTTTTCGGAACCACGGATCGAAAACCCTTGGAACAGCCCGGGAACCAAACCGGACCAACGGTCCGGTTCGGTTCCCGATTCCTAGGGTGGCCGATCCGGTCCGCAGTTCCGAAAAGTGAGAGCCAGGACCACTAGTCCGGTTCCCGATTTTTTATGGGAACCGGATCGGACCGGGAACCACTCACCTCTAATATTCGTGCATTTGTTATATTTTGCATGTCTTGCGATTGTCCCCATCCTCTATTTGCTTTTCCAATGAAAGGGTGAATATTTATGGCGTTTGTGAGGCAGGAATTGGCGCGTTTAATGAGTACTAATGGGGCACGAGTAAGAACCAAAGTCCGTGGAAAGATCAAATATTTCTTGCACAATTAGAGAAGAACTTAGATGGACTCTATGACAAAATCGTCCTATGCGGTTGGACTAGCTCTTTTTTTTTTTCCACAAGAGTATAAATGGTGAGACAAATTTGTCACTTTTCGACTTAAAAATGTTGATATCAAAATACATGATTAGATTGGCCCTTATTCATGGTGTTGCTTGTTATTTACCGTGCACCCATATAATACGAGACTTGACTAGGCTGCGTTGATTTGACTCATGTCTCTACTTTCCCATGAAAAACCTCTAAAAAATCATAAGGAAAAAAAAATGTGGGGGAAAAATCGCTACCGTACCTCAATTTGTTGCATAAAAGAAAAAAAAAAATTGAAGAAAAGCTGCACTAGTGACAAAAGGACATGGAAGCTTTCATTTATCACTTTATACTAAGGGCGCACATGGTAACACTTCAGTTTTAGAAATCAACTTCCGGCCATAAATTGATTTTTCTACTTTTCTTCAGAAGCAAAAATTGATTTTTCTACTTTTGCTACATAAGTATATTTTTTATTAAAGAAATTCGTTTGTTAACGGTTGAAAATTCCTACTTTGAAACATTATTAACATCAAAATATTTTTTGAAAAATTATTATCAATGGCCAAAATATTTCTACTTCATTTTTAAACTTTTAAGTTTCTTTTAAAAATATTTTTTATTATTAAAAATATTATTTTAAAAAAATAAAAAAATTATTATTTATTTTTTACTCCGACGACCGAAGATGGCGACTCGGCGACGGCGGTCGACGTGGTGGTCAATGATTGGCAATAGGCGACGACGATTGAAGGCTATCTCGGTCGGCCAAGATTGGCCATGGTCGACGGTTGGTGGTGGCCGACCGAGGTCGGCGGTAGCGAGCGGCGATGGGCGGCGACCGGCGAAGGTGGGCGGTGGTTGGCTACTGGGGGAGGCAGCAAGTGGTGGTGATGGGTGATCGACAAAGATCCGTGGTGAGCGGAGGCGGGCGATCATCGGGGATGGACAATGGTTGCGAGCGGCGGCCGATGGAGATCGGAGAGGGGTGGAGGTCGGCGGGCGGCGGCGAAGGTCGACGGTGACGGGTGTGGTTGAAAAGAAAGTGAAGGCGTAATGAAAAAGAGTGAGCAAATAAGTACTTATTAATTTTTTTTGTCCCAAAAATGATTCTAGAGCTAAAAAATGATATTTTTTAACTTCTCAAATTTGGCAAAAAATAGCTTTAGAAGTGAATTTTCACTTCAGAAGTAAAAATTCTTACCATAAGTAAATTTGTTTACCAAACGGATTTCTACTTCATAAATTATTTTATTGTACAAATTTCTGCTTCAAAAGCACTTCTGCAAGTGTTATGATGCACACCCTAATCGCCCGGGGCACATGGGTCTAAGTCTAATAAATGTCATCTCTCGGGCAATCACCTCCGTAGTTGTCCTTGATGCTAGAATTTTTTTCTTTTATTTAATTAAACTTTATTGTATTTTTTGGGTGCGTTTAGGAAAGTGAAATTTGTATACTGCCGCTATTAGGAGAACAGTAGCAATTAGGGCTACTGGTGGAGAAATTATGCTCAATGGATAGAATATCTCCTTGATGCTCTATGACATTGACCAATATGCCTTCAAGTTGGCAAAATTAAGGCTGGCATCAATGGGAGGGAGCAAGCTGCGGCGAAACATGCTAATCCAAATTGCAGGTAATTTTCTTGGAAAAATAATCTAGTGATTACCCCTTCATACATCTAATATTTCTCTATTTTGTAGGTGCTCATTGTCGGTCACCCGGTCTCGCTCTCGGCCCTTGTGGTGCACTATTTCGAGCCATTTTTTTCATTGGAAAACATCTCTAGCCTAACAAGAGCCGACTCGGATTTAGCTACTGGAATGATTGCCAAACGGATACATCTTTTGGAGACCTAATCATATCTATAATTCAATCTCTTAAGGCATCAATAGTATTGTTCAAAATGTGGATATTTCGGATGCGAGGCTTGACCATGGGGTTCCTTCACACCAAATGAAAAGATGATGACAAATAGAAGACATGAAGCTATCTAAAAATGATCATTGTTGATGGCTTGCAGCAAATTTTCATTTCCCGGATCAAGCCTCGCATACGAAATATCCACATGCTGAACGGTACTATTAATGTCCCAAGAGATCAAATTATGGATACAATCATGTCCTAAAAGATGTATATGTTTGTCAATCAACCCAGCAGCTAAATCTGAATTAGCCGTTGTTAGGCTAGAGATGTTTCCCAATGGAATAACGGCGTGAAATGGTGCAACATAAGGGATGAGAGCGAGGCCGGGTAGCTGACAATGAGCACCTACAAAAAAGAAAAATATTAAATGCATGAAGGAATAACCACCACACTATTTTCCCAAGAAAATTGCCCGGCAATTTGGATTAGCATATCGTGCCGAAAATTGGACCAACCGACGGTAAATCCCGAAATTTTGTTCCATCGCCCCCGGTCTTAACTCCCGTCATGCGAGGGTAAATTCATCTATTACAACATAGTGTACTTACTCGCATGCCTCCTCAATTATGGTTATACTAACTACCTCTAATTCAAAGTTCAAGTTTTATTTTACTATCCATATATATTAACATCAAATACATTAGTTATACCAACCATGCAAGTTAAGATTACTCTCCCATTAACGACGGCCTTAATTTTGCCAACTTGGAGATATAATTGTCAATGTGATAGAGGTTCAAGGAAAAATTCTGCCCATGGATAGAATTTCTTCACCAACAGCCCAAATTGCTACTATTCTCCATATAGGTATGAAGTATAAAAAATCTTTAGTATATAGTTTCAATGATTTTTTCTAGTTTAATTTAGAAAAATTAGACTTTAAAAGAAAATAGAAATTGAATAGATTTTAGCTCATGGGGTGATGTCATGGGGCTTATAACATGGCCATAAATATTATTTGCCCGACTTGCGGGAGATTTTCGGTTTTCATACGTCTTTTCATTACTTGATCGTTTACTTATCGCGCGCTTTTCAATAAATTGTCGGGATCATGTGGGTTTTGAAAAATATAGGCTTAAGATCATTGGCTTGCCTTTAATGATACTCTTTTTGACCAATTCGATGCAGACTTTTCATAAGATCTTGAAAAATCTTGTATTGTTTTTTCCACCAAAGTTGGTATAAATAATTCTTTTTTTCCCTTAATTTTTTTTCCATTTCAAAGCTCCTCCCCTTAATAGACACGTTTATCGCTTCTTTTTTTCTCCCAATTTTGCTCCTCCCTTAAGAAAAGAGGACCGTAGCTCCTCCCCCCTTTGAGTTCAAAACTTCGGGCCCCTCGTTTCCACTCATGCTCGATCGCTCATTTTGTCGCTCGGTTCCGGCCCTTGTTACCGCGGACTATTCGCCCTTCCCTTCCGCCCTCTCTAGGTCGCTCGGAGGGTATGTTTGGTTTAACGAATGTGTAAAACCTGACAAAAAATATTGCATGCCTTCAATATTGACATGAATAATTTCATCTAAAAGCTAGGTTTAAAAATTACCCCGGTTGCGTTTATGAAGAAAAGAAAATGAATGAATTAACGGTAAAAAAAATCTCATTTTCAGAGATTTAATTTATTTTAAATAAAAATATATACTCCGATTGAGAATATCTAATCATAATGAACATTTTCTTCGATACTTTTCCTTTCATACTTCTTTTCTATACATGCTTGATGAAATTTGTTGTTATTCGGGAAAAATTAAGAGTTTGAATATTCTCATTGAAACTATAAACTAAACATTTTTTATACTTCATACCTATTGGGAGAATAATAACAATTAGGGTCTTTGGTGGAGAAATTCTGTCCAATGAGCAGAATATCTCCTTGAAGCTCTATCACATTGACAATTATATCTCCAAGTTAGCAAAATTAAGACCGACATTAATGGGAGGGAGTAATCTTAAATTGCACGGTTGGTATAGCTAATGTATTTGATGTTAATATACATGGATAGTAAAATAAAACTTGGGATTTGAATCAAAGGTAGTTGGTATAACCACAATTGAGGAGGCATGCGAGTAAGTACACTATGTTGTTGCAATAGACGAATTTGCCCTCGCATAATAAGAATTAAGATCGGGGACGGTGGAACAAAATTTTGAGATTTACCGGCGGTTGGCTCAAGTTACGGCGAGATATGTCAATCCAAATTGCCGGGCAATTTTCTTGGGAAAATAATCTAGTGATTATTCCTTCATGCATGTAATATTTTCTCTACTTTATAGGTGTTCATTGTCAGCCACCCGGCCTTGCTCTCGGCCCTTGTGGTGTACCATTTACGCCGTTTATTCCATTGGGAAACATCTCTAACGTAACAAGGGCTGATTCAGATTTAGCTGCTGGGTTGATTGCCGAATAGAAACATCTTTTGGGACCTGATCTTGTCCATAATTCGATCTCTTGGGGCATCAATAGTCTTGTTCAGCATGTGGATATTTCGCATGCGAGTTGACTCGGGAAATGAAAATTTGTAGCAAGTCATCAACAATGATTAATGGTAAGAAAAACAATTAGTCATTGGTAGATTAACATTAATGGTATTAGAGTAAAATTTTTGCTACTGATAGAGTGATGGTGGACATGGCGAGACTCGGGCGACATGGGCTAGATATTAAGGGCAGATCTTGAAATCCATAGAAGTCACCTTTTTTAGATAGCTTCACGTCTTCTATTTGTCATCTTTTCATTTGGTGTGAGGAAACCCCCGAGATACAATAACTTTTGCCTTCAGTTTTTTACCCGAAAGTTTATTTTTATTACGAGTTTTTTTAATGCACTTTCTTAAGGTCGTTGGCATTTTGTGGGCTTGTTTTTAAATGGCGCATACGATGTGCCGGATGGCGTATTTGCGGCCTTCCCGACCACGTGTGAAGGTGGAGGACAATGATTGATCCACGATTTTACTGTTCCCTTGCATTGACAACGATCGGGAACAAAAACGCTCCAACAACAATTTTATTGTTTCCTTGATTGTGTGGCCAGAGCGTTTTTGTTCCCGACTGTTGTCAACGCAAGGGAACAGTAAAATCATGGATCAATCATTGTCCTCCACCTTCGCACGTGGTCGGGAAGGCCGCAAATACGCCATCCGGCACATCGTATGCGTCATTTAAAAACAAGCCCACAAAATGTCAACGATCTTAAGAAAGTGCATTAAAAAAACTCAGAATAAAAACAAACTTTCGGATCAAAGACAAAAAGCAAAAGTCATTGTATCTCGAGGGTTTCCTCACATCAAATGAAAAGATGGCGACAATAGAAGACTTGAAGCTATCCAAAAAAGGTGACTTCTATAGATTTTAGCCCCGCCTCTAATATCTAGCTCATGTCGCCCGATGAGTCTCGTCATGTCCACCATCACTCTACCAAGAGCAAAAATTTTACTAAAATACCATTAATGTTAATCTACCAATGACTAATTTTTTTTCTTACCACTAATCATTGTTGATGATTTGCTGCAAATTTTCATTTCCCGGATCAACTCGCATGCGAAATATCCACATGTTGAACAATACTATTGATGTCCCAAGAGATCAAATTATGGACACGGTCAGGTCCTAAAAGATGTTTCTGTTCGGCAATCAACCTAGCGACTAAATCAGAATCGATCCTTATTACGTTAGAGATGTTTTTCAATGGAATAAACATCGCAAATGGTGCACCACAAGGGCCGATAGCGAGGCCGGATGGCTAACAATGAGCACCTATAAAGTAGAGAAAATATTACATACATGAAGAGGTAATCACCGGATTATTTTCTCAAGAAAATTACTCGGAATTTGGATTAGAATGTTTCGCCGGAGCTTAGGCCAAGTGCCGGTAAATCTTGAAATTTTGTTCCATCACACCTAGTTTTAAATCCTACCGTGCAAGAGCAAATTCACCTATTACAACAATATAGTATACTCCATCGCATGCTTCATCAATTGCGATTGTACCAACTACCTCTGATTCAAGACCCAAATTCTATTTTACTATCAATATATATTAACATCAAATATATTAACTAAATCAACCACGTGCAAATTAAGATTGCTCCCTTCCATTAACGTCGACCTTAATTTTGCCAACTTAAATGCATAATTATCAATGTGATAGAGCTTTAAGGAAATATTCCGCCCATTGGACAGAATTTCTCCACCAGCCGCCCTAATTGCTACTATTCTCCAAACATGTATAAAGTATAAAAAAATCTTTAGTTTATAGTTTCAATGAGAATATTCAAACCCTTAATTTTTCCCGAATAACAACAAATTTCATCAAGCATGTATAAAAAAGAAGTATGAAAGGAAAAGTATTGAAGAAAATGTTTATTATGATTTAGATATTTTCAATTGGAGTATATATCTTCATTTAAAATAAATTAAATCTCTGAAAATGTGATTTTTTATTGTTTGTTAATTCATTCTTTTTCTTTTCTTCATAAACGCAATCGGGTAATTTTCAACCTAACTTTTAGATGAAATCACTCATGTCAATATTAAAAGCGTGCAATATTTTCTCTATCAATTTTTACACATTCTTTAAAACAAGCATATCCTCCGAGCGACCTAGAGAGGGCGGGAGGGAAGGGCGAAGCAATCCGCGATAACCGAGGCCGGAACCGAGCATGCCCTCAAATGATAGAGAGAGCGATCGAGCATGAGTGAAAATG